>NW_024604673.1:0-3635 GCF_018296145.1 Oncorhynchus tshawytscha | reverse complement strand
AATCAAATTTATTTATATAGCCCTTCGTACATCAGCTGATATCTCAAAGTGCTGTACAGAAACCCAGCCTAAAACCCCCAAACAGCAAGCAATGCAGGTGTAGAAGCACGGTGGCTAGGAAAAACTCCCTAGAAAGGCCAAAACCTAGGAAGAAACCTAGAGAGGAACCAGGCTATGTGGGGTGGCCAGTCCTCTTCTGGCTGTGCCGGGTGGAGATTATAACAGAACATGGCCAAGATGTTCAAATGTTCATAAATGACCAGCATGGTCGAATAATAATAAGGTAGAACAGTTGAAACTGAGCAGCAGCACGGCCAGGTGGACTGGGGACAGCAAGGAGTCATCATGTCAGGTTGTCCTGGGGGCATGGTCCTAGGCTCAGGTCCTCCGAGAGAGAGAGAGAGAGAGAGAGAGAGAGAGAGAAAGAGAGAATTAGAGAACGCACACTTAGATTCACACAGGACACCGAATAGGACAGGAGAGGTACTCCAGATATAACAAACTGACCCTAGCCCCCCGACACATTAACTACTGCAGCATAAATACTGGAGGCTGAGACAGGAGGGGTCAGGAGACACTGTGGCCCCATCCGAGGACACCCCCAGACAGGGCCAAACAGGAAGGATATAACCCCACCACTTTGCCAAAGCACAGCCCCCACACCACTAGAGGGATATCTTCAACCACCAACTTACCATCCTGAGACAGGCTGAGTATAGCCCACAAAGAACTCCGCCATGGCACAACCCAAGGGGGGAGCGCCATCCCAGACAGGATGACCACATCAGTGAATCAACCCACTCAGGTGACGCACCCCTTCCAGGGACGGCAAGAGAGAGCCCCAGTAAGCCAGTGACTCAGCCCCTGTAATAGGGTTAGAGGCAGAGAATCCCAGTGGGAAGAGGGGAACCGGCCTGTTGATTTTTCCTAGTTAGTAAAGAAACAACCACTAAGCCAAAACCCAAAAAGTTGTAATATAATATGTATACAAGTCATTCTATACGGAAAACAGGTACATTTTGATTGATCAAGAATGCCCAATAGGTTTGTGTCACGCCCTGACCATAGTTTGCTATGTGTGTTTATAGGTTTTGTTTGGTATGGGTGTGATCTGAGGGGGCATTCTATGCTGTATGTCTAGTTTGTCTTTTTTCTGTGTTTGGCCTGATATTGTTTTCAATCAGAGGCCGGGGTTAGTCGTTGTCTCTGATTGGGAACCATATTTAGGTAGCCTGTGTTGTCATTGTTGGGTGATTGTCTATGTTAGGTGCTTGTGTCAGCACATTTGGTATATAGCGTCACGGTCGTTGTTCATTTATTGGCTTGTTCAGTTTACTTTGTGTTTTCGTCATCCATTAAAACGATGCATTCACACCACGCAGCGCTTTGGTCCGCTTCTTATTACCCATGACGCTCGTGACAGCTTGATCTGATCCTCAACCCTATTACGAAAACATATAATGCACAGTCATATGCAAAACCATAAAACTCTGACAAGAAAACAATGAAAACCTTAACACGACTACACGCATTGCCATTATTTTAGTTAAAAGCCACCCATGGTTGAATTTGGTACTTTTTCTTTGTACATGCACCAAGCCTCCAAGGGGGGTGACAACCGTATTCACAATGAGAAATATAGTCTAATAAAACAAATGTCTGCATAATGAAAGACATGAAAACTGTAGCCAACAATGTATTTCGAGCTGTTTTAAATGGGGATATTGTCAGTAAGGTCACTGAGACTAACAATAGACAATAGTTATTGTGGGAGGTTTAGGGTTAAAATACATGGGAAGGATCAGGAATGTTAGAGATTTGGTCACTGGGGTGATTTTGAAAGAGGGAGATTAGAACCACAAAGTAATAGGGTGGTAAGAGATCCTAAAGGTCATTTCATATTTCAGTTTAGGTGTTATTAACTTTATGGAAAACAATATTCACACTATGTGGATTATAAACATGTACGTACATAGAGAGCCAACACATCAAGATCTAACAGGGATGAGTGGTGATTCATAGTAAAACAGGAGTCTTCTGTAACCTGCAATACGTGTTAAATATGTTTTTACATACATCCATGACTGAATGGTTTCACAAGTTCCATTCTGTGGACTGAGAATCCAAAATACTTTGCACAACATATACATTTAGATTATAAAAGAGTTGTAAAAACGATGTATATGTTGTGCAAAGTATTTTGGATTCTCAGTCCACAGAATGGAACACTTATCAATTAACCATGAAAACGGGAGTTACCCATGATATACACTATTGTGTTCTATGTTGGTAGGTCTAATAAACAAATATATTGTATACATTGATAATATTATTTTGTCAGAAATTCAAGCCGTTGATACAGTTGTGTACTCTATCGCCCGCCCTGCTGATCGTGCTCTATCTGAACTACATTATGCAAATTATTCTAATGATTGAAGTGTATGTACCTAGTATGTTGTACTAGTATATACATTAAGCTGACTTAAAAACATATTTATGAGTTAGTTAATTCAGAAGCTGAATATAAAAAGTGTGGCTTCTTACATAGAAATGGGTCAGGCCTCTTGCTCAATAGCACAAAGCCGATCATTCAATCTATGTTCTTACTGGTTCTAGACTATGTTGAAAGAATCTAAATGAATGAAGCGACCACTTCATTAAAAACTATAGATGCATTTGACCGTAGAGGTAAATCAGCTCTTTGCTCCCCCCTTACATGGGTAATCATCTCCAAGCTGCTCTAAACGTTGATGTTTTTGGTGTCTCTAGGTTCATCTCTAGACTGGTGAATGAGGCCTGTTACAACTTTCTTACAAAACCTTTAAAGGTAGTTTGTGAAACCATTCAGTCATGGATGTATGTAAAAACATATTTAACACGTATTGCAGGTTACAGAAGACTCCTGTTTTACTATGAATCACCACTCATCCCTGTTAGATCTTGATGTGTTGGCTCTCTATGTACGTACATGTTTATAATCCACATAGTTTGAATATTGTTTTCCATAAAGTTAATAACACCTAAACTGAAATATGAAATGACCTTTAGGAGTCTTTACCACCCTATTACTTTGTGGTTCTAATCTCCCTCTTTCAAAATCGCCACTGTGACCAAATCTCTAACATTCCTGATCCTTCCCATGTATTTTAACCCTAAACCTCCCACAATAACTATTGTCTATTGTTAGTCTCCGTGACCTTACTGACAATATCCCCATTTAAAACAGCTCGAGATACATTGTTGGATACAGTTTTCATGTCTTTCATTATGCAGACCTTTGTTTTATTAGACTATATTTCTCATTGTGAATACGGTTGTCACCCCCCTTGGAGGCATGGTGCATGTACAAAGAAAAAGTATCAAATTCAACCATGGGTGGCTTTTAACTAAAATAATGGCAATGCGTGTAGTCGTGTTAAGGTTTTCATTGTTTTCTTGTCAGAGTTTTATGGTTTGCATATGAAACTGTGCCTTATATGCTTTAAGTAATAGGGTTGAGGATCCAGATCAAGCTGTCACGAGCGTCATGGGTAATAAGAAGCGGACCAAAGCGCTGCGTGGTGTAGATGCATCGTTTTAATGGATGACGAAAACACAAGGTAAACTGAACAAGCCAATAAACGAACAACGACCGT
>NW_024604672.1:0-3634 GCF_018296145.1 Oncorhynchus tshawytscha | reverse complement strand
GAGGAAGAAGAGAGAGGGATAGAGGGAGGGATAGAAAAATAGATAGAGGGATAGAGGGAGGGATAGAGAGAGGGATAGAGGGAGGGAAAGAGAGAGGGATAGAGGGATAGCTAGAGGGATAGAGGGAGGGATAGAGAAATAGATAGAGGGAGGGAAAGAGAGGGATAGAGGGAGGGATAGAGAAATAGATAGAGGGATAGAGGGAGGGATAGAGAAATAGATAGAGGGATAGAGAGAGGGATAGAGTGACAATCTCTCTCTGTTTCTCATCCCCATCCCTCTCTCTCTCCGCCCCTCCCCACCTCTCTCTCTCCCTACCTCCCCCACCTCTCTCTCTCTCTCTCTATCTTTCTCTTCCTCAACCCCCCTCTCTCTCTCTCTCTCTCTCTCTCCCTCTCTCTATATTTCTCTTCCTCAACCCCCTCTCTCTCTCTCTCTATCTTTCTCTTCCCTCAACCCCCTCTCTCTCTCTCTCTCTCTCTCCCTCTCTCTATGTTCTATATTTCCTCAGCCCCCTCATCTCTCTCTGCAGATATATATATAAATATCTCTGTGTCTTTCTCTTATCCAGCCTCCCTCTTTCTCTCCCTCTCTATCTTTCTCTTCCTCAGCCCTCTCTCATCTTTCTCTTCCTCAACCCCCCCTCTCCCTCTCTCTCTATCTTTCTCTTCCTCAACCCCCCCTCTCTCTCTCTCTCTATCTTTCTCTTCCTCAACCCCCCCCTCTCTCTCTCTCTCTATCTTTCTCTTCCTCAACCCCCCTCTCTCTCTCTCTCTCTATCTTTCTCTTCCTCAACCCCCCCTCTCTCTCTCTCTCTCTCTCTCTCTATCTTTCTCTTCCTCAACCCCCCTCTCTCTCTCCCTCTCTCTATCTTTCTCTTCCTCAACCCCCCCCTCTCTCTCTCTCTCTATCTTTCTCTTCCTCAACCCCCCCCTCTCTCTCTCTCTATCTTTCTCTTCCTCAACCCCCCCCTCTCTCTCTCTCTCTCTCTATCTTTCTCTTCCTCAACCCCCCCCTCTCTCTCTCTCTCTCTCTCTATCTTTCTCTTCCTCAACCCCCCCCTCTCTCTCTCTCTCTCTCTATCTTTCTCTTCCTCAACCCCCCTCTCTCTCTCTCTCTATCTTTCTCTTCCTCAACCCCCCTCTCTCTCTCTCTCTCTCTCTATCTTTCTCTTCCTCAACCCCCCCTCTCTCTCTCTCTCTCTCTCCCTCTCTCTATCTTTCTCTTCCTCAACCCCTCCCCCTCTCTCTCTCTCTCTCTATCTTTCTCTTCCTCAACCCCCCTCTCTCTCTCTCTCTCTCTATCTTTCTCTTCCTCAACCCCCCCCTCTCTCTCTCTCTCTCTATCTTTCTCTTCCTCAACCCCCCTCTCTCTCTCTCTCTCTATCTTTCTCTTCCTCAACCCCCCCCTCTCTCTCTCTCTCTCTATCTTTCTCTTCCTCAACCCCCCCCTCTCTCTCTCTCTATCTTTCTCTTCCTCAACCCCCCCCTCTCTCTCTCTCTCTCTATCTTTCTCTTCCTCAACCCCCCTCTCTCTCTCTCTCTCTATCTTTCTCTTCCTCAACCCCCCTCTCTCTCTCTCTCTATCTTTCTCTTCCTCAACCCCCCTCTCTCTCTCTCTCTCTATCTTTCTCTTCCTCAACCCCCCTCTCTCTCTCTCTCTCTATCTTTCTCTTCCTCAACCCCCCCTCTCTCTCTCTCTCTATCTTTCTCTTCCTCAACCCCCCCCTCTCTCTCTCTCTCTATCTTTCTCTTCCTCAACCCCCCCCTCTCTCTCTCTCTCTCTATCTTTCTCTTCCTCAACCCCCCCTCTCTCTCTCTCTCTCTATCTTTCTCTTCCTCAACCCCCCTCTCTCTCTCTCTCTCTCTCTATCTTTCTCTTCCTCAACCCCCCTCTCTCTCTCTCTCTCTATCTTTCTCTTCCTCAACCCCCCCTCTCTCTCTCTCTCTCTCTATCTTTCTCTTCCTCAACCCCCCCCTCTCTCTCTCTCTCTCTATCTTTCTCTTCCTCAACCCCCCTCTCTCTCTCTCTCTCTATCTTTCTCTTCCTCAACCCCCCCTCTCTCTCTCTCTCTCTATCTTTCTCTTCCTCAACCCCCCCTCTCTCTCTCTCTCTATCTTTCTCTTCCTCAACCCCCCCCTCTCTCTCTCTCTCTCTCTATCTTTCTCTTCCTCAACCCCCCTCTCTCTCTCTCTCTCTATCTTTCTCTTCCTCAACCCCCCCTCTCTCTCTCTCTCTATCTTTCTCTTCCTCAACCCCCCCCTCTCTCTCTCTCTCTCTCTATCTTTCTCTTCCTCAACCCCCCCCTCTCTCTCTCTCTCTCTATCTTTCTCTTCCTCAACCCCCCCCTCTCTCTCTCTCTCTCTATCTTTCTCTTCCTCAACCCCCCCTCTCTCTCCCTCTCTCTATCTTTCTCTTCCTCAACCCCCCTCTCTCTCTCTCTCTCTCTATCTTTCTCTTCCTCAACCCCCCCCTCTCTCTCTCTCTCTATCTTTCTCTTCCTCAACCCCCCTCTCTCTCTCTCTCTCTATCTTTCTCTTCCTCAACCCCCCTCTCTCTCTCTCTCTCTCTATCTTTCTCTTCCTCAACCCCCCCCTCTCTCTCTCTCTCTATCTTTCTCTTCCTCCAACCCCCCCCTCTCTCTCTCTCTCTCTCTATCTTTCTCTTCCTCAACCCCCCCTCTCTCTCTCCCTCTCTCTATCTTTCTCTTCCTCAACCCCCCTCTCTCTCTCTCTCTATCTTTCTCTTCCTCAACCCCCCCTCTCTCTCTCTCTCTATCTTTCTCTTCCTCAACCCCCCCTCTCTCTCTCTCTCTCTCTCTATCTTTCTCTTCCTCAACCCCCCTCTCTCTCTCTCTCTCTATCTTTCTCTTCCTCAACCCCCCCCTCTCTCTCTCTCTCTATCTTTCTCTTCCTCAACCCCCCCCTCTCTCTCTCTCTCTCTATCTTTCTCTTCCTCAACCCCCCCTCTCTCTCTCTCTCTCTCTATCTTTCTCTTCCTCAACCCCCCTCTCTCTCTCTCTCTCTCTATCTTTCTCTTCCTCAACCCCCCTCTCTCTCTCTCTCTCTCTCTATCTTTCTCTTCCTCAACCCCCCCCTCTCTCTCTCTCTCTATCTTTCTCTTCCTCAACCCCCCCTCTCTCTCTCTCTCTCTATCTTTCTCTTCCTCAACCCCCCTCTCTCTCTCTCTCTCTATCTTTCTCTTCCTCAACCCCCCTCTCTCTCTCTCTCTCTCTCTCTATCTTTCTCTTCCTCAACCCCCCCCTCTCTCTCTCTCTCTCTATCTTTCTCTTCCTCAACCCCCCCCTCTCTCTCTCTCTCTATCTTTCTCTTCCTCAACCCCCCCTCTCTCTCTCTCTCTCTCTCATCTTTCTCTTCTCTCAACCCCCCCTCTCTCTCTCTCTCTCTCTATCTTTCTCTTCCTCAACCCCCTCTCTCTCTCTCTCTCTCTATCTTTCTCTTCCTCAACCCCCCCCTCTCTCTCTCTCTCTCTATCTTTCTCTTCCTCAACCCCCCTCTCTCTCTCTCTCTCTCTCTCTATCTTTCTCTTCAACCCCTCCCTCTCTCTCTCTCTCTCTCTCTCTCTATCTTTCTCTTCCTCAACCCCCTCTCTCTCTCTCTCTCTATCTCTCTCT
>NW_024604671.1:0-3634 GCF_018296145.1 Oncorhynchus tshawytscha | reverse complement strand
CCCAGCCCGTTGCTCTTAAAAAAAGATAACAAAATATACATGTCTGCCCCTTAGTATCTATATTAAACTGCTCACGCCATCTCTGCACCATCACTGTCCATATCAGACTTGTTGTCTCTGCCTTGCTCATTGAAACTACAACATCAACATCCCCACTACTAAGTGCTTGTTTAGCCAGAACATCAACTGCCTCGCTCCCCTCCAACCCCACATGGGCTGGGACCCAAGTAAATCTTATCTGTCTAATCCTGCCATGAGTTTGTAGTACCTCATAAAGCAGGTATTGTGTGCTACGTGAGCTAAATAACTGTAGTCATCAACACTGCACATGAATCAGAGCAAATAAGTACTCTGCCAGGCTTGACTTCCTCCACCCACTGCAAGGGCAACAGTATGGCCATTAGCCTCCCGTATATACAGCCAGATGATGTGTAATACGTAATGCTACCAAACATTCCTACACTACAAATGCTGATCCAGTACGTCCTGTTCTTGGATGTTTTGAACCATCTGTGTTAATGGCCACAAAATCCTGATATACAGTATCCAGATGTCTATTAAACAAATCAGATGGATCAACGTCCTCCCTATCTTTCTGTAGTCTCTCCAACACTTCTAGATCACCTACTGGAGGGGGGTGTAGCCATGGTGGATTTATAGGAATAGCTACCATTGGACCAAACTCCCTTCCATACAGTCCCTTCTCCTTCGCCTGGCTATTACCCTCCCACCCAAAGCTCGTGTTCTGTCCTCGCTCATGTTCCCAGCATGCCTGTAAAAACCCTTTCGCAGGATGAGACACCCCCATGTCCCTGTAGGTTGACCCAATAATTAATTGCCAGCTGCTGTCTCCTAATCTGCAATGGCATATCCCCCCATCTCCACCTGTAGTGCAGCCACTGGGGATGTCAGAAACTCCCCACTACATATTCTGAGTCCTTGACCCTGTATGACATCTAGCCTTTACAATAAAGTCCGGGCTGTCGAACCATACGTTATACTGCCATAGTCTACTACAGATCGGATCAATGCAACATACATGGTCCTCAATGAGGAACACTCAGCCCCTCACTCCTTCCCCATCAGACAGCGCATCACATGTAGCATCATCTTACACTCCCCCCATACCTCACACTCACAGATTCCTGTCATCGCACTAGATACCAGAGTGAGGTCCAGAGTGAGGTCCTCTTTCTCTGTGGCTACATCAATCCTGGTTCCTCAGCCATCATTCAGGAACACCAGATCTTTCATTTCTTTCAGATTTTCCATCACCTGGTAATTTCCATCCATCCGTACTCCCCTGTATCTCTTGAACCTGTATCTCCCTGGACCTCTGGACTTGGACCACCCCTCATATGACACCCTTCTCTCCACTCCCACTGCCTGCTTCATTGCCTCACACCCACCATATGCCACACTATGAGCACCCCCCACAACTGCAGCACGTTGGTTGTCCACCATACCCATACCCACACCCCCCATACTCATGCTGCCCTCCATACCTGACACACCTCTTTTTCTCTTTACAGGCTGTTGCCACATGGCAGGTATAACATCTGTCATGGCAATTCTAATCAATAATGAGGAGAGATAAGGTCAATCACCAATCAGGATATTACCTTATTCAAAACGTATAAATGAAGAGCAGGTCACACCACACACACACACACACAAACAAGTGAATGGAGTGAGTGCTCTGCAACCGTAATGAGGCTGGTCGACCCAGCACTCCGAGAGCCTCACCTTACAGAGGAATCCTGGTTCTTACTATTAGCAGACACTAAACATGCTTAGTCATGGCTGGTTCCACCCCTCCCATGCAGATCAGGGGGCATCATAAGCCACCTCGGATTCATCTTGTGGTTATCTGCACCTGGTGTTGTTTTAACCCCCAACCTGGCTTAGTTTCTCAGATGCAAGAATGATTAAGAACAATGATGGATTGTTCTACTCCTAAACTAACGCTAGTAAAACCCATGTCTTGACCATACGCTTAGATTAGCTGCAGGGAGCTAGAGTGGAGACCATCCCATTGCAAAACACAGCATTTGTAGAACAGAAATGTCTTACTATTTGTTAAGTATTTATTGTTAACTATTAATAGCAAACAAATCAGGTAAATACTGAATTTTTCTCTCACATATTAAAGTCTTCGGTACATACAGTGCCCTCACATAATAACTTATACAGTGCTTTCGGAAGGGTATTCAACCTGACTTTTTCCACATTTTCTTACATTACAGCCTTATTCAAAATTGTTTTTCCCCTCATCAATCTAAACACAATACGTGCCAGTTTCCTCCAGACATGACACTTGGCATTCAGGCCAAATAGTTTAATCTTGGTTTAATCAGACCAGAACATTTTGTTTTTCATGGTCTGAGAGGCCTTTAGGTGCCTTTTGGAAATCTCAATATGAACTGTCATGTGCCTTTTACTGAGGAGTGGCTTCCGTCCGGCCACTATCATAAAGGCCTGATTGGTGGAGTGCTGCAGAGATGGTTGTCCTTCTGGAAGGATCTCCCATCACCACAGAGGAACTCTGGAGCTTTGTCAGAGTGACCATCGGGTTCTTGGTCACCTCCTGACCTTCTCCCCGATTACTCAGTTTGGCCGGGCGGTCAGCTCTAGGAGGAGTCTTGGTGGTTCCAAACTTCTTCCATTTAAGAATGATGAAGGCCACTGTGTTCATGGGGACATTCAATGGTGCAGACATTTTTGGTACCCTTCCCCAGATCTGTGCTTCAACACCATCCTGTCTCTGATCTCTACGGACAATTCCTTCACCTCATGGCTTAGTTTTTGATCTGACATGCACTGTCAACTGTGGGACCTTATATAGACAGGTGTGCCTTTCCAAATCATGTCCAATTAAATGAATATACCACAGGTGGACTCCAATCGAGTTGGAAACATCTCAAGGATGATCAATGGATACAGGATGCACCTGACCTCAATTTCTAGTGTCATAGCAAAGGGTCTGAATACTTATGTAAAATAAAATACTTTACAAAAAGGCTCTGTGCTGTTATCCTCAAAAGGAGGGGTTTTGAAAGTTATTGAAAACAATTATTTTGACCCCCTATTTTTTTTTGTTTGCAAAAATTACTGTTTTCACTTTGCCATTATGGGGTATTGAGTGTAGATTGATGAGGATTTTTATTTATTTAATCCATTATAGAGTAAGGTTGTAACATAACAAAAATGTGGAAAAGTGAAGGGGTCTGAATACTTTCTGAATGCACTGTATATCCTATGGTTACTTTATTTGACAGTACCCTGTCCTTGAAGTATAACAGAATAGACAGCTATCTACCCTAACTCAACCCCTAACTCCACCCCTTGTTGCTAGCAATCTTTGAACATTCACCAGAACGCTCTCTCAAATTGTTACTCTTAATACTAACACTCAGGCACTCCTGTTATCACCCCTTTAATCCACTGCTTCCCTGCTCGATCAGTCCAGCTGCTCCACATCACCTTACACCACCCTACTTGCTCCACTCTGAGAGCTTATTCCCTCTGTGCCATTTCCCCCCCCAATTTAGATATTGTCTCATCACTGCGATTCCCCAACGGGCTCGGGAGGCGAAGTTCGAGTAATGAGTCCTCTGAAACATGACCCGACCAA
>NW_024604670.1:0-3634 GCF_018296145.1 Oncorhynchus tshawytscha | reverse complement strand
GAGATGGACATCAACCACACCATACCTTCTGACAGGAGACCTGTGCTTGAGTGTGATGATCTGGAGGCCTGCTGTGTAGAAATAAGACAGTCCTGTTTATGTCCCCAATCACTGCCCTGGGGCATTGGGATGTTCTATTAGACCAGAGGAAAGAGTGCCTCCTACTGGCCTTCCAACACCACTTCCACTGCCCTGTGGCATTGGGATGTTTTATTAGACCAGAGGAAAGAGTGCCTCCTACTGGCCCTCCAACACCACTTCCACTGCCCTGGGGCATTGGGATGTTTTATTAGACCAGAGGAAAGAGTGCCTCCTACTGGCCCTCCAACACCACTTCCACTGCCCTGGGGCATTGGGATGTTTTATTAGACCAGAGGAAAGAGTGCCTCCTACTGGCCCTCCAACACAACTTCCAACAGAATCTGGTCTCCAATCCAGGGACTGACCAGGACCAACCCTGCTTAGTTTCAGAAGCAAGCCAGCAGTGAGAGGCATGGTGGTATGCTGCTGGACCTGCAGCAGAGAGAGACAGAGGAGAGGAGAGGAGAGGAGAGGAGAGGAGAGGAGAGGAGAGGAGAGGAGAGGAGAGGAGAGGAGAGGAGAGGAGAGGAGAGGAGAGGAGAGGAGAGGAGAGGAGAGGAGAGGAGAGGAGAGGAGAGGAGAGGAGAGCTCTAACACAACAGCACATATCTCTCAAACGCTTTAACCACCATCTTTCATAGACTCCCTCAAGTCCTCAAGTCCTCAAGTCAGCCCACTGGAAAAGAGTCCTTACATGTAAACAGCATTAGATGAGGCCTGGAAAAGGCCTTTAAGAGATATTTTCACAGGTCCCAAAACCCAACTATTATTTTAGCTCCGGCAGAAGAGAGAAACAAAAAAGAAAAGTAACTCAATCTCCTTTGGCTGACTGACAACATCAAGGCCCTGCTGAGTCACAGAGATGCTGTTTAGATAAAAGGATAAAAAACAAAGGCTGAAAACGACTGGGGAGGGTATCAATGTCTCAGAAAGAACGATAACTGCTGAAGTAAGGAAGGAAAGAAAACCTACTACTAAATCTAAAGGGAGATAACTGTGCAATGTGGAAATAATCAACTGTTTTACTGGAAACCAAAACAACATGCCAAGAATGAGCATAACTACGCAGGATGCCTCAAGAACATCTCCTCTAGAAATGGTAGAACGTCTTCCTCTAGAAATGGCAGAACGTCTCCCTAGAAATGGCAGAACGTCTCCCCTCTAGAAATGGCAGAACGTCTCCCTCTAGAAATGGCAGAACGTCTCCCTCTAGAAATGGCAGGACATCTCCCTCTAGAAATGGCAGAATGTCTCCCTCTAGAAATGGCAAGGACATCTCCCTCTAGAAATGGCAGAACGTCTCCCTCTAGAAATGGCAGAACGTCTCCTCTAGAAATGGCAGGACATCTCCCTCTAGAAATGGCAGAACGTCTCCCTCTAGAAATGGCAGAACATCTCCCTCTAGAAATGGCAGAACGTCTCCCTCTAGAAATGGCAGGACATCTCCCTCTAGAAATGGCAGAACGTCTCCCTCTAGAAATGGCAGAACGTCTCCCTCTAGAAATGGCAGAACGTCTCCCTCTAGAAATGGCAGAACATCTCCCTCTAGAAATGGCAGAACATCTCCCTCTAGAAATGACAGAACACCTCCATCTCGAAATCGCAGGACACCAGAACAACTCCCTCTAGAAATGGCAGAACAACTCCCTCTAGAAAAGGCAGAACATCTCCCTCTAGAAGTTGCAGAACATCTCCCTCTAGAAATAGCAGAACATCTCCCTCTAGAAATGGCAACACCCCAGAACACCTCCTCTAGAAATGGCAGAACATCTACCTCTAGAAATGGCAGAACACCAGAACACCTCCCTCTAGAAATGACAGAACATCTCCCTCTAGAAATGACAGAAGAGTTTAGTGGATACGTTGCATCTTAGGGATCCACACTTTCTAAAGAAATGCAGGCTCCTCCAAAGACTCACTTTCATACAGTGCAATCAGAAAGTATTCAAACCTTTTGACTTTTTCCACATTTTGCTACGTTACAGCCTTATTCTAAAATTAATTAAATAGTTTTTTCCCCTCTTCAATCTACACACAATACCCCACAATGACATCACAATACCCCTAATGACATCACAATACCCCATAATGACATCACAATACCCCTAATGACATCACAATACCCCTAATGACATCACAATACCCCATAATGACATCACAATACCCCATAATGACTCCCTCTAGAAATGGCAGAATGTCTCCCTCTAGAAATGGTAGAACATCTCCCTCTAGAAATGGCAGAACAACTCCCTCTAGAAAAGGCAGAACATCTCCCTCTAGAAGTTGCAGAACATCTCCCTCTAGAAGTGGCAGAACATCTACCTCTAGAAATGGCAGAACATCTCCCTCTAGAAATGGCAACACCCCAGAACACCTCCTCTAGAAATGGCAGAACATCTACCTCTAGAAATGGCAGAACACCAGAACACCTCCCTCTAGAAATGACAGAAGAGTTTAGTGGATACGTTGCATCTTAGGGATCCACACTTTCTAAAGAAATGCAGGCTCCCTCCAAAGACTCACTTTCATACAGTGCAATCCAGAAAGTATTCAAACCTTTTGACTTTTTCCACATTTGCTACGTTACAGCCTTATTCTAAAATTAATTAAATAGTTTTTTCCCCTCTTCAATCTACACACAATACCCCACAATGACATCACAATACCCCTAATGACATCACAATACCCCATAATGACATCACAATACCCCTAATGACATCACAATACCCCTAATGACATCACAATACCCCATAATGACATCACAATACCCCATAATGACTCCCTCTAGAAATGGCAGAATGTCTCCCTCTAGAAATGGTAGAACATCTCCCTCTAGAAATGGCAGAACAACTCCCTCTAGAAAAGGCAGAACATCTCCCTCTAGAAGTTGCAGAACATCTCCCTCTAGAAGTGGCAGAACATCTACCTCTAGAAATGGCAGAACATCTCCCTCTAGAAATGGCAACACCCCAGAACACCTCCCTCTAGAAATGGCAGAACATCTACCTCTAGAAATGGCAGAACACCAGAACACCTCCCTCTAGAAATGACAGAAGAGTTTAGTGGATACGTTGCATCTTAGGGATCCACACTTTCTAAAGAAATGCAGGCTCCTCCAAAGACTCACTTTCATACAGTGCAATCAGAAAGTATTCAAACCTTTGACTTTTTTCCACATTTTGCTACGTTACAGCCTTATTCTAAAATTAATTAAATAGTTTTTTCCCCTCTTCAATCTACACACAATACCCCACAATGACATCACAATACCCCTAATGACATCACAATACCCCATAATGACATCACAATACCCCCCTAATGACATCACAATACCCTAATGACATCACAATACCCCATAATGACATCACAATACCCCATAATGACATCACAATACCTCTAATGACATCACAATACCCCATAATGACATCACAATACCCCACAATGACATCACAATACCCCTAATGACATCACAATACCCCACAATGACATCACAATACCCCTAATGACATCACAATACCCATAATGACATCACAATAACCCCTAATGACATCAC
>NW_024604668.1:0-3632 GCF_018296145.1 Oncorhynchus tshawytscha | reverse complement strand
GTTATAGTCTGATTACCTACACCTATCAGCTAACAGTCCTGTTATACCCAGCCCAGTCACGGACCAGGATGTCTTGCTCCCAGGCAGACTAAATAACTTTTTTGCCCGCTTTGAGGACAATACAGTGCCACTGACACGGCCTGCAACGGAATCATGCGGTCTCTCCTTCACTGCAGCCGAAGTGAGTAAGACATTTAAACGTGTTAACCCTCGCAAGGCTGCAGGCCCAGACGGCATCCCCAGCCGCGCCCTCAGAGCATGCGCAGACCAGCTGGCCGGTGTGTTTACGGACATATTCAACCAATCCCTATACCAGTCTGCTGTTCCCACATGCTTCAAGAGGGCCACCATTGTTCCTGTTCCCAAGAAAGCTAAGGTAACTGAGCTAAACGACTACCGCCCGTAGCACTCACATCCGTCATCATGAAGTGCTTTGAGAGACTAGTCAAGGACCATATCACCTCCACCCTACCTGACACCCTTGACCCACCAATTTGCTTACCGCCCAAATAGGTCCACAGACGATGCAATCTCAACCACACTGCACACTGCCCTAACCCATCTGGACAAGAGGAATACCTATGTGAGAATGCTGTTCATCGACTACAGCTCGGCATTCAACACCATAGTACCCTCCAAGCTCGTCATCAAGCTCGAGACCCTGGGTCTCGACCCCGCCCTGTGCAACTGGGTACTGGACTTCCTGACGGGCCGCCCCCAGGTGGTGAGGGTAGGCAACAACATCTCCTCCCCGCTGATCCTCAACACTGGGGCCCCACAAGGGTGCGTTCTGAGCCCCCTCCTGTACTCCCTGTTCACCCACGACTGCGTGGCCATGCACGCCTCCAACTCAATCATCAAGTTTGCGGACGACACAACAGTGGTAGGCTTGATTACCAACAACGACGAGACGGCCTACAGGGAGGAGGTGAGGGCCCTCGGAGTGTGGTGTCAGGAAAATAACCTCACACTCAACGTCAACAAAACTAAGGAGATGATTGTGGACTTCAGGAAACAGCAGAGGAACACCCCCCATCCACATCGATGGAACAGTAGTGGAGAGGGTAGCAAGTTTTAAGTTCCTCGGCATACACATCACAGACAAACTGAATTGGTCCACTCACACAGACAGCATCGTGAGGAAGGCGCAGCAGCGCCTCTTCAACCTCAGGAGGCTGAAGAAATTCGGCTTGTCACCAAAAAAGCACTCACAAACTTCTACAGATGCACAATCGAGAGCATCCTGGCGGGCTGTATCACCGCCTGGTATGGCAACTGCACCGCCCTCAACCGTAAGGCTCTCAGAGGGTAGTGAGGTCTGCACAACGCATCACCGGGGGCAAACTACCTGCCCTCCAGGACACCTACACCACCCGATGCTACAGGAAGGCCATAAAGATCATCAAGGACATCAACCACCTGAGCCACTGCCTGTTCACCCCGCTGTCATCCAGAAGGCGAGGTCAGTACAGGTGCATCAAAGCTGGGACCGAGAGACTGAAAAACAGCTTCTATCTCAAGGCCATCAGACTGTTAAACAGCCACCACTAACATTGAGTGGCTACTGCCAACACACTGTCAATGACACTGAC
The DNA here is from genome assembly GCF_018296145.1 of Oncorhynchus tshawytscha. Taxonomy (NCBI): domain Eukaryota; kingdom Metazoa; phylum Chordata; class Actinopteri; order Salmoniformes; family Salmonidae; genus Oncorhynchus; species Oncorhynchus tshawytscha. The sequence goes on along the minus strand of NW_024604668.1, from coordinate 2,040 downwards.
TCTACTCCAGCCACTTTAATCATGGGAATTGATGGGAAATTATGTAAATATATCACTAGCCACTTTAAACAATGCTACCTTATATAATGTTACTTACCCTACATTGTTCATCTCATATGCATACGTTGATACTGTACTCTATATCATCGACTGCATCCTTATGTAATACATGTATCACTAGCCACTTTAACTATGCCACTTGGTTTACATACTTATCTCATATGTATATACTGTACTCGATATCATCTACTGTATCTTGCCTATGCTGCTCTGTACCATCACTCATTCATATATCCTTATGTACATATTCTTTATCCCCTTACACTGTGTATAAGACAGTTTTTTTTTGGAATTGTTAGTTAGATTACTTGCTCGTTATTACTGCATTGTCGGAACTAGAAGCACAAGCATTTCGCTACACTCGCATTAACATCTGCTAACCATGTGTATGTGACAAATAAAATTTGATTTGATTTGATTTGATTTGATTTGATTTATAGTCTGATTACCTACACCTATCAGCTAACAACACAGCCCTGTTATAGTCTGATTACCTACACCTATCAGCTAACAGTCCTGTTATAGTCTGATTACCTACACCTATCAGCTAACAGTCCTGTTATAGTCTGATTACCTACACCTATCAGCTAACAACACAGCCCTGTTATAGTCTGATTACCTACACCTATCAGCTAACAGTCCTGTTATAGTCTGATTACCTACACCTATCAGCTAACAACACAGCCCTGTTATAGTCTGATTACCTACACCTATCAGCTAACAGTCCTGTTATAGTCTGATTACCTACACCTATCAGCTAACAACACAGCCCTGTTATAGTCTGATTACCTACACCTATCAGCTAACAGTCCTGTTATAGTCTGATTACCTACACCTATCAGCTAACAGTCCTGTTATAGTCTGATTACCTACACCTATCAGCTAACAACACAGCCCTGTTATAGTCTGATTACCTACACCTATCAGCTAACAGTCCCTGTTATAGTCTGATTACCTACACCTATCAGCTGAACAGTAACCTGTTATAGTCTGATTACCTACACCTATCAGCTAACAACACAGTCCTGTTATAGTCTGATTACCTACACCTATCAGCTAACAACACAGCCCTGTTATAGTCTGATTACCTACACCTATCAGCTAACAGCCTTGTTATAGTCTGATTTACCTACACCTATCAGCTAACAGTCCTGTTATAGTCTGATTTACCTACACCTATCAGCTAACAGTCCTGTTATAGTCTGATTACCTACACCTATCAGCTAACAGTCCTGTTATAGTCTGATTACCTACACCTATCAGCTAACAGCCCTGTTATGGTCTGATTACCTACACCTATCAGCTAACAGTCCTGTTATAGTCTGATTACCTACACCTATCAGCTAACAGTCCTGTTATAGTCTGATTACCTACACCTATCAGCTAACAGTCCCTGTTATAGTCTGATTACCTACACCTATCAGCTAACAGTCCTGTTATAGTCTGATTACCTACACCTATCAGTAACAGTGATTATAGTCTGATTACCTACACCTATCAGCTAACAGCCCTGTTATAGTCTGATTACCTACACCTATCAGCTAACAGTCCTGTTATAGTCTGATTACCTACACCTATCAGCTAACAGTCCTGTTATAGTCTGATTACCTACACCTATCAGCTAACAGTCCTGTTATAGTCTGATTACCTACACCTATCAGCTAACAGTCCTGTTATAGTCTGATTACCTACACCTATCAGCTAACAGTCCTGTTATAGTCTGATTACCTACACCTATCAGCTAACAGCCCTGTTATAGTCTGATTACCTACACCTATCAGCTAACAGTCCTGTTATAGTCTGATTACCTACACCTATCAGCTAACAGTCCTGTTATAGTCTGATTACCTACACCCTATCAGCTAACAGTCCTGTTATAGTCTGGATTACCTACACCTATCAGCTAACAGTCCTGTTATAGTCAGTCCTGCGATTACCTACACTATCAGCTAACAGTCCTGTTATAGTCTGATTACCTAC
>NW_024604667.1:0-3632 GCF_018296145.1 Oncorhynchus tshawytscha | reverse complement strand
ACGCCAAACATAACGTTTTGCATTGTTGCCAAAAAGTTCAATTTTGGTTTCATCTGACCAGAGCACCTTCTTCCACATGTTTGGTGTGTCTCCCAGGTGGCTTGTGGCAAACTTTAAACAACACTTTTTTATGGATATCTTTAAGAAATGGCTTTCTTCTTGCCACTCTTCCATAAAGGCCAGATTTGTGCAATATACGACTTTTATTTATTTTTTTATTTCACCTTTATTTAATCAGGTAGGCTAGTTGAGAACAAGTTCTCATTTCACAACTGCGACCTGGCCAAGATAAAGCATAGCAGTGTGAGCAGACAACACAGAGTTACACATGGAATAAACAAATTAACAAGTCAATAACACAGTAGAAAACAAAGGGGGAGTCTATATACAATGTACAATGTGTGCAAAAGGCATGAGGAGGTAGACGAATAGTTACAATTTTACAGATTAACACTGGAGTGATATATGATCAGATGGTCATGTACAGGTAGAGATATTGGTGTGCAAAAAAGAGCAGAAAAGTAAATAAATAAAAACAGTATGGGGATGAGGTAGGTGAAAATGGGTGGGCTATTTACCAATAGACTATGTACAGCTGCAGCGATCGGTTAGCTGCTCAGATAGCTGATGTTTGAAGTTGGTGAGGGAGATAAAAGTCTCCAACTTCAGCGATTTTTGCAATTCGTTCCAGTCACAGGCAGCAGAGTACTGGAACGAAAGGCGGCAAAATGAGGTGTTGGCTTTAGGGATGATCAGTGAGATACACCTGCTGGAGCGCGTGCTACGGATGGGTGTTGCCATCGTGACCAGTGAACTGAGATAAGGCGGAGCTTTACCTAGCATGGACTTGTAGATGACCTGGAGCCAGTGGGTCTGGCGACGAATATGTAGCGAGGGCCAGCCCGACTAGAGCATACAAGTCGCAGTGGTGGGTGGTATAAGGTGCTTTAGTGACAAAACGGATGGCACTGTGATATACTGCATCCAGTTTGCTGAGTAGAGTGTTGGAAGCCATTTTGTAGATGACATCGCGAAGTCGAGGATTGGTAGGATAGTCAGTTTTACTAGGGTAAGCTTGGCGGCTTGAGTGAAGGAGGCTTTGTTGCGGAATAGAAAGCCGACTCTTGATTTGATTTTTGATTGGAGGTGTTTGATATGAGTCTGGAAGGAGAGTTTGCAGTCTAGCCAGACACCTAGGTACTTATAGATGTCCACATATTCAAGGTCGGAACCATCCAGGGTGGTGATGCTAGTCGGGCATGCGGGTGCAGGCAGCGATCGGTTGAAAAGCATGCATTTGGTTTTACTAGCGTTTAAGAGGAGTTGGAGGCCACGGAAGGAGTGTTGTATGGCATTGAAGCTTGTTTGGAGGTTAGATAGCACAGTGTCCAATGACGGGCCGAAAGTATATAGAATGGTGTCGTCTGCGTAGAGGTGGATCAGGGAATCGCCCGCAGCAAGAGCAACATCATTGATATACACAGAGAAAAGAGTCGGCCCGAGAATGAACCCTGTGGTACCCCCATAGAGACTGCCAGAGGACCGGACAGCATGCCCTCCGATTTGACACACTGAACTCTGTCTGCAAAGTAATTGGTGAACCAGGCAAGGCAGTCATCCGAAAAACCGAGGCTACTGAGTCTGCCGATGAGAATATAGTGATTGACAGAGTCGAAAGCCTTGGCAAGGTCGATGAAGACGGCTGCACAGTACTGTCTTTTATCGATGGCGGTTATGATATCGTTTAGTACCTTGAGTGTGGCCGAGGTGCACCCGTGACCGGCTCGGAAGCCAGATTGCACAGCGGAGAAGGTACGGTGGGATTCGAGATGGTCAGTGACCTGTTTGTTGACTTGGCTTTCGAAGACCTTAGATAGGCAGGGCAGGATGGATATAGGTCTGTAACAGTTTGGGTCCAGGGTGTCTCCCCCCTTTGAAGAGGGGATGACTGCGGCAGCTTTCAATCCTTGGGGATCTCAGACGATATGAAAGAGAGGTTGAACAGGCTGGTAATAGGGGTTGCGACAATGGCGGCGGATAGTTTCAGAAATAGGGGTCCAGATTGTCAAGCCCAGCTGATTTGTACGGGTCCAGGTTTTGCAGCTCTTTCAGAACATCTGCTATCTGGATTTGGGTAAAGGAGAACCTGGAGAGGCTTGGGCGAGCTGCCGGGGGCAGGAGCTGTTGGCCGAGGTTGGAGTAGCCAGGCGGAAGGCATGGCCAGCCGTTGAGAAATGCTTATTGAAGTTTTCGATAATCATGGATTTATCGGTGGTGACCGTGTTACTAGCCTCAGTGCAGTGGAGGCAGCTGGGAGGTGCTCTTGTTCTCCATGGACTTCACAGTGTTCCCAGAACTTTTGGAGTTGGGCTACAGGATGCAAACTTCTGCCTGAAGAAGCTGGCCTTAGCTTTCCTGACTGACTGCGTGTATTGGTTCCGGACTTCCCTGAACAGTTGCATATCACGGGGACTATTCGATGCTATTGCAGTCCGCCACAGGATGTTTTTGTGCTGGTCGAGGGCAGTCAGGTCTGGGGTGAACCAAGGACTGTATCTGTTCTTAGTTCTGCATTTTTTGAACGGAGCATGCTTATCTAAAATGGTGAGGAAGTTACTTTTAAAGAATGACCAGGCATCCTCAACTGACGGGATGAGGTCAATGTCCTTCCAGGATACACGGGCCAGGTCGATTAGAAAGGCCTGCTCACAGAAGTGTTTTAGGAGCGTTTGACCGTGATGAGGGGTGGTCGTTTGACTGCGGCTCCGTAGCGGATACAGGCAATGAGGCAGTGATCGCTGAGATCCTGGTTGAAGACAGCAGAGGTGTATTTGGAGGGCCAGTTGGTCAGGATGACGTCTATGAGGGTGCCCTTGTTTACAGAGTTAGGGTTGTACCTGGTGGGTTCCTTGATGATTTGTGTGAGATTGAGGGCATCTAGCTTAGATTGTAGGACTGGCGGGGTGTTAAGCATATCCCAGTTTAGGTCACCTAACAGAACAAACTCTGAGGCTAGATGGGGGCGATCAATTCACAAATGGTGTCAGGGCACAGCTGGGAGCTGAGGGGGTCGGTAGCAGGCGGCAACAGTGAGAGACTTATTTCTGGAGAGTAATTTTCAAAATTAGTAGTTCGAACTGTTTGGGTATGGACCTGGAAAGTATGACATTACTTTGCAGGCTATCTCTGCAGTAGACTGCAACTCCTCCCTTTGGCAGTTCTATCTTGACGGAAGATGTTATAGTTGGGTATGGAAATCTCTGAATTTTTGGTGGCCTTCCTGAGCCAGGATTCAGACACAGCAAGGACATCAGGGTTAGCAGAGTGTGCTAGATTGTTGTCCTATGGACAGAGTCTCCCACCTCAGCTGTAGATCTCTGCAGTTCATCCAGAGTGATCATGGGCCTCTTGGCTGCATCTCTGATCAGTCTTCTCCTTGTATGAGCTGAAAGTTTAGAGGGGACGGCCAGGTCTTGGTAGATTTGCAGTGGTCTGATACTCCTTCCATTTCAATATTATCGCTTGCACAGTGCTCCTTGGGATGTTTAAAGCTTGGGAAATCTTTTTGTATCCAAATCCGGCTTTAAACTTCTTCACAACAGTATCTCGGACCTGCCTGGTGTGTTCCTTGT
>NW_024604666.1:0-3630 GCF_018296145.1 Oncorhynchus tshawytscha | reverse complement strand
CCCAGAGCCATGTTAGACACTAGGATAGCCCAGAGCCATGTTAGAGACACTAGGATAGCCCAGAGCCATGAACCATGTTAGACACTAGGATAGCCCAGAGCCATGTTAGAGACACTAGGATAGCCCAGAGCCATGTTAGACTCTAGGATAGCCCAGAGCCATGTTAGACACTAGAATAGCCCAGAGCCATGTTAGAGACACTCAGGATAGCCCAGAGCCATGTTAGAGTATTACCTTCAGAATAGCCTAGAGCCATGTTAGAGACTCTAGGATAGCCCAGAGCCTTGAACACGAATGTTTAGAGATACTAGAATAGCCCAGAGCCATGTTAGAGACTAGGGATAGCCCTGAACCATGTTAGATACTAGGATAGCCCTGAACCCTGTTAGATACTAGGATGCCCAGAGCCATGTTAGATACTAGGATAGCCCAGTGCCCTGAACCATGTTACTAGATAGCCTACCTGGAACTATGGATAGCCCAAACCACTAACCATGTTAGAGATACTAGGATAGCCCAGAGCCTTGAACCATGTCAGAGATACTAGATAGCCCAGAGCCCAGAGCACTAATCATGTTAGATACTAGGATAGCCCAGAGCCCTGTTAGATACTAGGATAGCCCAGAGCCCTGTTAGATACTAGATAGCCAAGAGCCATGTTAGACACTAGATAGCCCAGAGCCATGTTAGATACACTAGGATATCCCCAGAGCCATGTTAGAGACACTAGGATATCCCAGAGCCATGTTAGAGACACTAGGATAGCCCAGAGCCATGTTAGACTCTAGGATAGCCCAGAGCCATGTTAGAGACACTAGGATAGCCCAGAGCCATGCCCAACCATGTTGGACACTAGGATAGCCCAGAGCCATGTTAGAGACTCTAGGATAGCCCAGAGCCATGTTAGACACTAGGATAGCCCTGAACCATGTTAGATTAACTAGGATAGCCCTGAACTATGTTAGATACTAGATAGCTCAGAGCCATGTTAGATACTCTAGCCCAGTGCCCTGGAACCATGTCAGAGATACTAGGATAGCCCAGAGCCTTGAACCATGTTAGATGCTAGGATAGCCCAAACCACTAACCATGTTAGAGATACTAGGATAGCCCAGAGCCTTGAACCATGTCAGAGATACTAGGATAGCCCAGAGCCTTGAACCATGTTAGATACTAGGATAGCGAAAAACCACTAACCATGTTAGTTAGATACTAGATAGCCCAGAGCCTTGGACCATGTCAGAGATACTAGGATAGCCCAGAGCACTAACCATGTTAGATACTAGGAGAGCCCCGTAGCCAGGATAGCTCAGAGCCTGTTAGATACTAGGAGCCCTAAAGCCCTGTTAGAGAGCCCTGTTAGAGACTAGGATGGCCCAGAGCCCTGTCAGATACTAGGATAGCCCAGACCACCATAACCATGTTGTTAGAGACTAGGATAGCCCAGAGCCCTGTTAGAACCATGCCCAGACCACTCAGAGATACTAGGATAAACAGCCCAGAGCCTTGAACCATGTCAGAGATACTAGGACAGCCCAGACCACTAACCATGTTAGAGATACTAGATAGCCCAGGGCCTTGAACCGTGTTAGGAGCCACTAGGATAGCCCAAGAGCCATGTTAGATACTAGGATAGCCCAGAGCCATGTTAGATACTAGGATAGCCAAGAGCCCTGTTAGATACTAGGACCAGCCCAGAGCCATGTTAGACACTAGGATAGCCCAGACCCTGAACCATGTTAGAGATACTAGGATAGCCCAGACCCTTGAATCATGTCAGAGATACTAGGATAGCCCAGAGCCTTGAACCATGTTAGATACTAGGGATAGCCCAGAGCCCTGTTAGATACTAGGATAGCCCAGAGCCTGTTAGATACTAGGGATAGCCCAGAGCCTGTTAGATACTAGGATAGCCCAGAGCCATGTTAGAGACACTAGGGATATCCCAGAGCCATGTTAGAGACACTAGATAGCCCAGAGCCATGTTAGAGACACTAGAATAGCCCAGAGCCATGTTAGAGACACTAGGATAGCCCAGAGCCATGTTAGACTCTAGGATAGCCCAGAGCCATGTTAGAGACACTAGGATAGCCCCAGAGCCATGTTAGAGACACTAGGATAGCCCAGAGCCATGAACCATGTTGGAGGATAGCCCAGAGCCATGTTAGACTCTAGGATGCCCAGAGCCATGTTAGAGACTCTAGAATAGCCCAGAGCCATGTTAGACACTAGAGATGGCAGAGCCATGTTGAAATAGCCCAGAGCCATGTTAGAGACTTTAGGATAGCCCAGAGCCATGTTAGACACTAGGATAGCCCTGAACCATGTTAGACACTAGGATAGCCCTGAACTATGTTAGATACTAGGATAGCCCAGAGCCATGTTAGATACTAGGATGTGCCCAGAGCCTTGAACCATGTTAGATACTAGGATAGCCCAAACCACTAACCATGTTAGAGATACTAGGATAGCCCCAGAGCCTTGAACCATGTCAGAGATACTAGGATAGCCCAGAGCACTAACCATGTTAGAGATACTAGGATAGCCCAGAGCCCTGAACCATTAGATACTAGGACCCAGAGCCATGTTAGATACTAGGATAGCCCAGAGCCCTGTTAGATACTAGGATATCCCAGAGCCCTGTTAGATACTAGGATAGCCCAGAGCCATGTTAGACTCTAGGATAGCCCAGAGCCATGTTAGAGACACTAGGATATCCCCAAGCCATGTTAGAGACAATAGGAATGCCCAGAGCCATGAACCATGTTAGACACTAGGATAGCCCAGAGCCATGTTAGACTCTAGGATAGCCCAGAGCCATGTTAGAGACTCTAGGATAGCCCAGAGCCATGTTAGATACTAGGATGCCCAGAGCCATGTTAGACACTAGATAGCCCAGAGCCATGTTAGAGACTCTAGGATAAAGCCCAGAGCCATGTTAGACACTAGGATAGCTCCCGGAACCATGTTAGACACTCAGGGATAGCCCTGGAACTATGTTAGATACTAGGATAGCCCAGAGCCATGTTAGATAATTAGGATAGCCCAGTGCCCTGAACCATGTCAGAGATACTAGATGCCCAGAGCCTTGAACCATGTTAGGATGCTAGGATAGCCCAAACCACTAACCATGTTAGAGATACTAGGATAGCCCAGAGCCTTGAACCATGTCAGAGATACTAGGATAGCCCAGAGCCTTGAACCATGTTAGATACTAGGATAGCCCAAACCACTAACCATGTTAGAGATACTAGGATAGCCCAGAGCCTTGGACCATGTCAGAGATACTAGGATAGCCCAGAGCACTAACCATGTTAGATACTAGGATAGCCCAGAGCCCTGTTAGATACTAGGATAGCCCAGAGCCCTGTTAGATACTAGGATAGCCCAGAGCCCTGTTAGATACTAGGATAGCCCAGACCACTAACCATGTTGTTAGAGACTAGGATAGCCCAGAGCCTTGAACCATGTCAGAGATACTAGGATAGCCCAGAGCCTTGAACCATGTCAGAGATACTAGGACAGCCCAGACCACTAACCATGTTAGAGATACTAGGATAGCCCAGAGCCTTGAACCGTGTTAGAGATACTAGGATAGCCCAGAGCCATGTTAGATACTAGGATAGCCCA
>NW_024604665.1:0-3629 GCF_018296145.1 Oncorhynchus tshawytscha | reverse complement strand
AGACGGAGTCTACAACCCACACAAGTGGCTCAGGTAGTGCAGCTCATCCAGGATGGCACATCAATGCGAGCTGTGGCAAGAAGGTTTGCTGTGTCTGTCAGCGTAGTGTCCAGAGCATGGAGGCGCTACCAGGAGACAGGCCAGTACATCAAATCAAATCAAATTTTATTGTCACATACACATGGTTAGCAGATGTTAATGCGAGTGTAGCGAAATGCTTGTGCTTCTAGTTCCGACAATGCAGTAATAAAAAGCAAGTAATCTAACTAACAATTCCAAAAAAAACTACTGTCTTATACACAGTGTAAGGGGATAAAGAATATGTACATAAGGATATATGAATGAGTGATGGTACAGAGCAGCATAGGCAAGATACAGTAGATGATATCGAGTACAGTATATACATATGAGATAAGTATGTAAACCAAGTGGCATAGTTAAAGTGGCTAGTGATACATGTATTACATAAGGATGCAGTCGATGATAGAGTACAGTATCAACGTATGCATATGAGATGAACAATGTAGGGTAAGTAACATTATATAAGGTAGCATTGTTTAAAGTGGCTAGTGATATATTTACATCATTTCCCATCAATTCCATGATTAAAGTGGCTGGAGTAGAGTCAGTGTCATTGACAGTGTGTTGGCAGTAGCCACTCAATGTTAGTGGTGGCTGTTTAACAGTCTGATGGCCTTGAGATAGAAGCTGTTTTTCAGTCTCTCGGTCCCAGCTTTGATGCACCTGTACTGACCTCGCCTTCTGGATGACAGCGGGGTGAACAGGCAGTGGCTCGGGTGGTTGATGTCCTTGATGATCTTTATGGCCTTCCTGTAGCATCGGGTGGTGTAGGTGTCCTGGAGGGCAGGTAGTTTGCCCCCGGTGATGCGTTGTGCAGACCTCACTACCCTCTGGAGAGCCTTACGGTTGAGGCGGTGCAGTTGCCATACCAGGCGGTGATACAGCCCGCCAGGATGCTCTCGATTGTGCATCTGTAGAAGTTTGTGAGTGCTTTTGGTGACAAGCCGAATTTCTTCAGCCTCCTGAGGTTGAAGAGGCGCTGCTGCGCCTTCCTCACGATGCTGTCTGTGTGAGTGGACCAATTCAGTTTGTCTGTGATGTGTATGCCGAGGAACTTAAAACTTGCTACCCTCTCCCACTACTGTTCCATCGATGTGGATAGGGGGTGTTCCCTCTGCTGTTTCCTGAAGTCCACAATCATCTCCTTAGTTTTGTTGACGTTGAGTGTGAGGCTATTTTCCTGACCCCACACTCCGAGGGCCCTCACCTCCTCCCCTGTAGGCCGTCTCGTCGTTGTTGGTAATCAAGCCTACCACTGTTGTGTCGTCCGCAAACTTGATGATTGAGTTGGAGGCGTGCATGGCCACGCAGTCGTGGGTGAACAGGGAGTACAGGAGAGGGCTCAGAACGCACCCTTGTGGGCCCTGGTGTTGAGGATCAGCGGGAGGAGATGTTGTTGCCTACCCTCACCACCTGGGGGCGGCCCGTCAGGAAGTCCAGTACCCAGTTGCACAGGGGCGGGGTCGAGACCCAGGGTCTCGAGCTGATGACGAAGCTTGGAGGGTACTATGGTGTTGAATGCCGAGCTGTAGTCGATGAACAGCATTCTCACATAGGTATTCCTCTTGTCCAGATGGGTTAGGGCAGTGTGCAGTGTGGTTGAGATTGCATCGTCTGTGGACCTATTTGGGCGGTAAGCAAATTGGAGTGGGTCAAGGGTGTCAGGTAGGGTGGAGGTGATATGGTCCTTGACTAGTCTCTCAAAGCACTTCATGATGACGGATGTGAGTGCTACGGGCGGTAGTCGTTTAGCTCCAGTTACCTTAGCTTTCTTGGGAACAGGAACAATGGTGGCCCTCTTGAAGCATGTGGGAACAGCAGACTGGTATAGGGATTGATTGAATATGTCCGTAAACACACCGGCCAGCTGGTCTGCGCATGCTCTGAGGGCGCGGCTGGGGATGCCGTCTGGGCCTGCAGCCTTGCGGGGTTAACACGTTTAAATGTCTTACTCACTTCGGCTGCAGTGAAGGAGAGACCGCATGTTTCCATTGCAGGCCGTGTCTGGCACTGTATTGTCCTCAAAGCGGGCAAAAGTTATTTAGTCTGCCTGGGAGCAAGACATCCTGGTCCGTGACTGGGCTGGGTTTCTTCCTGTAGTCCGTGATTGACTGTAGACCCTGCCACATACCTCTTGTGTCTGAGCCGTTGAATTGAGATTCTACTTTGTCTCTGTACTGGCGCTTAGCTTGTTTGATAGCCTTGCGGAGGAATAGCTGCACTGTTTGTATTCAGTCATGTTACCAGACACCTTGCCCTGATTAAAAGCAGTGGTTCGTGCCTTCAGTTTCACACGAATGCTGCCATCAATCCACGGTTTCTGGTTAGGGAATGTTTTAATCGTTGCTATGGGAACGACATCTTCAACGCACGTTCTAATGAACTCGCACACCGTATCAGCGTATTCGTCAATGTTGTTGTCTGGCCCTTGTCTACGAAACATCTCCCCAGTCCACGTGATGGAAGCAGTCTTGGAGTGTGGAGTCAGCTTGGTCGGACCAGCGTTGGACAGACCTCAGCGTGGGAGCTTCTTGTTTTAGTTTCTGTCTGTAGGCAGGGATCAACAAAATGGAGTCGTGGTCAGCTTTTCCGAAGGGGGCGGGGCAGGGCCTTATATGCGTCGCGGAAGTTAGGTAACAATGATCCAGGGTCTTTCCACCCCTGGTTGCGCAATCGATATGCTGATAAAATTTAGGGAGTCTTGTTTTCAGATTAGCCTTGTTAGAATCCCCAGCTACAATGAATGCAGCCTCCGGATAAATCGTTTCAGTTTGCAGAGAGTTAGATAAAGTTCGTTCAGAGCCATCGATGTGTCTGCTTGGGGAAGATATATACGGCTGTGATTATAATCTAAGAGAATTCTCTTGGTAGATAATGCGGTCTACATTTGATTGTGAGGAATTCTAAATCAGGTGAACAGAAGGATTTGAGTTCCTGTATGTTTCTTTCATCACACCATGTCACGTTGGCCCATAAGGCATACGCCCCCGCCCAAATCTTCTTACCAGAAAGATGTTTGTTTCTGTCGGCGCGATGCGTGGAGAAACCCGCTGGCTGCACCGCTTCGGATTGCGTCTCTCCAGTTAGCCATGTTTCCGTGAAGCAGAGAACGTTACAGTCTCTGATGTCCCTCTGGAATGCTACCCTTGCTCGGATTTCATCAACCTTGTTGTCAAGAGACTGGACATTGGCAAGAAGAATGCTAGGGAGTGGTGCACGATGTGCCCGTCTCCGGAGTCTGACCAGAAGACCGCTTCGTTTCCCTCTTTTTTCTGAGTCGTTTTTTTTTGGTCGCTGCATGTGATCCACTCGGTTACACTGGTTGTAAGGCAGAACACAGGATCCGCATCGCGAAAAAAACATATTCTTGGTCGTACTGATGGTGAGTTGACGCTGATCTTATATTCAGTAGTTCTTCTCGGCTGTATGTAAAGAAACCTAAGATGACCTGGGGTACTAGTGTAAGAAATAACACGTAAAAAAACAAAAAAACTGCATAGTTTCCTAGGAACGCGAGCGAGGCGGCCATCTCTGTCGGCGCCGAAGTA
>NW_024604664.1:0-3628 GCF_018296145.1 Oncorhynchus tshawytscha | reverse complement strand
CAGACCAGCTACTGTCTCTGTCTCTATTATATTATGACAGACCAGCTAGATCTACTGTCTCTATTATATTATGACAGACCAGCTAGATCTACTGTCTCTATTATATTATGACAGACCAGCTAGATCTACTGTCTCTATTATATTATGACAGACCAGCTAGATCTACTGTCTCTATTATATTATGACAGACCAGCTAGATCTACTGTCTCTATTGTATTATGACAGACCAGCTAGATCTACTGTCTCTATTATATTATGACAGACCAGCTAGATCTACTGTCTCTATTATATTATGACAGACCAGCTAGATCTACTGTCTCTATTATATTATGACAGACCAGCTAGATCTACTGTCTCTATTATAATATGACAGACCAGCTAGATCTACTGTCTCTATTATATTATGACAGACCAGCTAGATCTGCTGTCTCTATTATATTATGACAGACCAGCTAGATCTACTGTCTCTATAATAATATGACAGACCAGCTGGATCTACTGTCTCTGTCTCTATTATAATATGACAGACCAGCTAGATCTACTGTCTCTATTATATTATGACAGACCAGCTAGATCTACTGCCTCTATTGTATTATGACAGACCAGCTAGATCTACTGTCTCTATTATATTATGACAGACCAGCTAGATCTACTGTCTCTATTATATTATGACAGACCAGCTAGATCTACTGTCTCTATTATATTATGACAGACCAGCAAGATCTACTGTCTCTATTATATTATGACAGACCAGCTAAATCTACTGTCTCTATTATATTATGACAGACCAGCTAGATCTACTGTCTCTATTATATTATGACAGACCAGCTAGATCTACTGTCTCTATTATATTATGACAGACCAGCTAGATCTACTGTCTCTATTATATTATGACAGACCAGCTAGATCTACTGTCTCTATTATATTATGACAGACCAGCTAGATCTACTGTCTCTATTATATTATGACAGACCAGCTAGATCTACTGTCTCTATTATATTATGACAGACCAGCTAGATCTACTGTCTCTATTATATTATGACAGACCAGCTAGATCTACTGTCTCTATTATAATATGACAGACCAGCTAGATCTACTGTCTCTATTATATTATGACAGACCAGCTAGATCTACTGTCTCTATTATATTATGACAGACCAGCTAGATCTACTGTCTCTATTATATTATGACAGACCAGCTAGATCTACTGTCTCTATTATATTATGACAGACCAGCTAGATCTACTGTCTCTATTATATTATGACAGACCAGCTAGATCTACTGTCTCTATTATATTATGACAGACCAGCTAGATCTACTGTCTCTATTATATTATGACAGACCAGCTAGATCTACTGTCTCTATTATATTATGACAGACCAGCTAGATCTACTGTCTCTATTATATTATGACAGACCAGCTAGATCTACTGTCTCTATTATATTATGACAGACCAGCTAGATCTACTGTCTCTATTATATTATGACAGACCAGCTAGATCTACTGCCTCTATTGTATTATGACAGACATGCAAGATCTACTGTCTCTATTATATTATGACAGACCAGCTAGATCTGCTGTCTCTATTATATTATGACAGACCAGCTAGATCTACTGTCTCTATTATATTATGACAGACCAGCTAGATCTACTGTCTCTATTATATTATGACAGACCAGCTAGATCTACTGTCTCTATTATATTATGACAGACCAGCTAGATCTACTGTCTCTATTATATTATGACAGACCAGCTAGATCTACTGTCTCTATTATATTATGACAGACCAGCTAGATCTACTGTCTCTATTATATTATGACAGACCGGCTAGATCTACTGTCTCTATTATATTATGACAGACCAGCTAGATCTACTGTCTCTATTATATTATGACAGACCAGCTAGATCTACTGTCTCTATTATATTATGACAGACCAGCTAGATCTACTGTCTCTATTATATTATGACAGACCAGCTAGATCTACTGTCTCTATTATATTATGACAGACCAGCTAGATCTACTGTCTCTATTATATTATGACAGACCAGCTAGATCTACTGTCTCTATTATATTATGACAGACCAGCTAGATCTACTGTCTCTATTATATTATGACAGACCAGCTAGATCTACTGTCTCTATTATATTATGACAGACCAGCTAGATCTACTGTCTCTATTATATTATGACAGACCAGCTAGATCTACTGTCTCTATTATATTATGACAGACCAGCTAGATCTACTGTCTCTATTATATTATGACAGACCAGCTAGATCTACTGTCTCTATTATATTATGACAGACCAGCTAGATCTACTGTCTCTATTATATTATGACAGACCAGCTAGATCTACTGTCTCTATTATATTATGACAGACCAGCTAGATCTACTGTCTCTATTATATTATGACAGACCAGCTAGATCTACTGTCTCTATTATATTATGACAGACCAGCTAGATCTACTGTCTCTATTATATTATGACAGACCAGCTAGATCTACTGTCTCTATTATATTATGACAGACCAGCTAGATCTACTGTCTCTATTATATTATGACAGACCAGCTAGATCTACTGTCTCTATTATATTATGACAGACCAGCTAGATCTACTGTCTCTATTATAATATGACAGACCAGCTAGATCTACTGTCTCTATTATATTATGACAGACCAGCTAGATCTACTGTCTCTATTATATTATGACAGACCAGCTAGATCTACTGTCTCTATTATATTATGACAGACCAGCTAGATCTACTGTCTCTATTATATTATGACAGACCAGCTAGATCTACTGTCTCTATTATATTATGACAGACCAGCTAGATCTACTGTCTCTATTATATTATGACAGACCAGCTAGATCTACTGTCTCTGTCTCTATTATATTATGACAGACCAGCTAGATCTACTGTCTCTATTATATTATGACAGACCAGCTAGATCTACTGTCTCTATTATATTATGACAGACCAGCTAGATCTACTGTCTCTATTATATTATGACAGACCAGCTAGATCTACTGTCTCTATTATATTATGACAGACCAGCTAGATCTACTGTCTCTATTATATTATGACAGACCAGCTAGATCTACTGTCTCTATTATATTATGACAGACCAGCTAGATCTACTGTCTCTATTATATTATGACAGACCAGCTAGATCTACTGTCTCTATTATATTATGACAGACCAGCTAGATCTACTGTCTCTATTATATTATGACAGACCAGCTAGATCTACTGTCTCTATTATATTATGACAGACCAGCTAGATCTACTGTCTCTATTATAATATGACAGACCAGCTAGATCTACTGTCTCTATTATATTATGACAGACCAGCTAGATCTACTGTCTCTATTATATTATGACAGACCAGCTAGATCTACTGTCTCTATTATATTATGACAGACCAGCTAGATCTACTGTCTCTATTATATTATGACAGACCAGCTAGATCTACTGTCTCTATTATATTATGACAGACCAGCTAGATCTACTGTCTCTATTATATTATGACAGACCAGCTAGATCTACTGTCTCTATTATATTATGACAGACCAGCTAGATCTACTGTCTCTATTATATTATGACAGACCAGCTAGATCTACTGTCTCTAT
>NW_024604663.1:0-3627 GCF_018296145.1 Oncorhynchus tshawytscha | reverse complement strand
TCTCTATCAGGCGGAGCTTTACCTAGAATAGACTTACAGATGACCTGGAGCCAGTGGTTCTGGCGACGAGTCACACATGGAATAAATAAGCGCACAGTCAATAACAAAATAGCCAGTGGTTCTGGCGACGAATATGTCGCGAGGGCCAGCCGACTAGAGCATACAGGTCGCAGTGGCCATATCAAGACAATTGACCTTTTCTTTACACTGTTGTGATGAAAGTACATTTCCATAATATCAGCTATCTACCATAAACGTCGAACAGGGATTGAACCCATGTGCTTCAGTTAACAAAAACAGATGACTTTTTACATCTATTTCATTCTTAGAATGTCAACATTGTGGAAAGTGGGAGTTCAAATCAAATCAAATCAAATTTATTTATATAGCCCTTCGTACATCAGCTGATATCTCAAAGTGCTGTACAGAAACCCAGCCTAAAACTCCAAACAGCAAGCAATGCAGGTGTAGAAGCACGGTGGCTAGGAAAAACTCCCTAGAAAGGCCAAAACCTAGGAAGAAACCTAGAGAGGAACCAGGCTATGTGGGGTGGCCAGTCCTCTTCTGGCTGTGCCGGGTGGAGATTATAACAGAACATGGCCAAGATGTTCAAATGTTCATAAATGACCAGCATGGTCGTATAATAATAAGGCAGAACAGTTGAAACTGGAGCAGCAGCACGGCCAGGTGGACTGGGGACAGCAAGGAGTCATCATGTCATGTAGTCCTGGGGCATGGTCCTAGGGCTCAGGTCCTCCGAGAGAGAGAGAGAGAGAAAGAGAGAATTAGAGAACGCACACTTAGATTCACACAGGACACCGAATAGGACAGGAGAGGTACTCCAGATATAACAAACTGACCCTAGCCCCCGACACATTAACTACTGCAGCATAAATACTGGAGGCTGAGACAGGAGGGGTCAGGAGACACTGTGGCCCCATCCGAGGACACCCCAGACAGGGCCAAACAGGAAGGATATAACCCCACCCACTTTGCCAAAGCACAGCCCCCACACCACTAGAGGGATATCTTCAACCACCAACTTACCATCCTGAGACAAGGCTGAGTATAGCCCACAAAGAACTCCGCCATGGCACAACCCAAGGGGGGGCGCCATCCCAGACAGGATGACCACATCAGTGAATCAACCCACTCAGGTGACGCACCCCTTCCAGGGACGGCAAGAGAGAGCCCCAGTAAGCCAGGTACTCAGCCCCTGTAATAGGGTTAGAGGCAGAGAATCCCAGTGGGAAGAGGGGAACCGGCCAGGCAGAGACAGCAAGGGCGGTTCGTTGCTCCAGAGCCTTTCCGTTCACCTTCCCACTCCTGGGCCAGACTACACTCAATCATATGACCCACTGAAGAGATAAGTCTTCAGTAAGGACTTAAAGGTTGAGACCGAGTTTGCGTCTCTGACATGGGTAGGCAGACCGTTCCATAAAAATGGAGCTCTATAGGAGAAAGCCCTGCCTCCAGCTGTTTGCTTAGAAATTCTAGGGACAATTAGGAGGCCTGCGTCTTGTGACCGTAGCGTACGTGTAGGTATGTACGGCAGGACCAAATCAGAGAGATAGGTAGGAGCAAGCCCATGTAATGCTTTGTAGGTTAGCAGTAAAACCTTGAAATCAGCCCTTGCTTTGACAGGAAGCCAGTGTAGAGAGGCTAGCACTGGAGTAATATGATCAAATGTTTTGGTTCTAGTCAGTTGTGCAAAAGCTCATTTAACAAGTGAATACTCTCAAAAGACAAGTTGGGGAATACTGTAGGACAGCAAAGATGTAAAGTGGCTCTATCGTAGAGACACTTCCCCTTAATATAATAGTTGTGTTCAAATATTGATACAACATGATTTTTATACAAAGTCCTCCAATGAATGTAAATTTACAGAGACACTTCCCCTTAATATAATAGTTGTGTTCAAATATTGATACAACATGATTTTTATACAAAGTCCTCCAATGAATGTAAATTTCCATGGAATTGGAAGTTTTTTCTATAAAGGCACAGATGGGATTTGAACCCATGGTCTTCGGTTTACGAGACCGACGCCTTACCACTTGGCCACCATGCCACTCTGTGCTGCAAGATATATTTATATATATATATATATATATATCAACATTCTGGAAAGTAGTAGTTGTGCAAATGTGAATTTGGCACACAAACTCAGTGGACAAAGGACCTCATACATATATAGCAAGCACTCCCCCTCTGAGCATCCATCCCATTTAATTTGCAGATAAAACGCAATATTAATACAATGTACTTTATATATACACCACTCCATTGAAACTACAATGAAATGACAGCAGCAATTCTTAAAACAGGTACGGACACGGATCGAAAACATGAACTTCAGTTTTTGAAAATGATGCCATAAAAGTTGGCAACCATGCCACTTCTGTTCTATAAATGTACTAACAGGGATTGAACGCATGTTCTTCAGATTAAAAGACCAAATGATTTAACACATCTCTGTTTCCTGCTTAGAATTTCAACATTGTGGAAAGTAGAAGTTGGGTCTTTGCAAAAAAATATGGAGAAACAGGGGATTGAACACAGGACCTCATACATGCAAAGTATGCACTCTACCACTGAGCTACACCCCCTTTCTGGGAATGGAAAAATTGTTTCTTTTTTTTTTTTTTTTTTACTTTCTCCTTTATTATACCAGGTAAGCCAGTTAAGAACAAGTTCTCATACACAACTGTGACCTGGCCAAGATAAAGCAAAGCAGTGCAATTCATTTGCAGTCTGGACGCGGAGGGGTGAACATCTCTTGCTCTGACTGCAGCTAGAAGGGACTGCTGTGCGAGGACTAGGCCGCCTGTGAGTGCTTTGATAAGGCGGAGCTTTACCTAGCATAGACTTACAGATGACCTGGAGCCAGTGGTTCTGGCGACGAGTTACACATGGAACAAACTAGCGCACAGTCAATAACAAAATAGAAGGGATTTTTTTTTTAAGTCAATAAATATGCCATAGTACCGAAGTAATCACAATTTAGCAAATGAACACTGGAGTGATAGATGAGCAGATGATGATGTGCAAGTAGAAATACTGGTGTGCAAAAGTGCAGAAAGTTAATAAAAACAATATGGCGATGAGGTAGGTAGATTGGGTGGGCTATTTACAGATGGGCATCTCAAGCTCTGAATGCAGCTGGAAGGGACTGCTGCGCAAGGACTAGGCCGCCTGTGAGTGCTTTGATAAGGCGGAGCTTTACCTAGAATAGACTTACAGATGACCTGGAGCCAGTGGTTCTGGCGACGAGTTACACATGGAACAAATAAGCGCACAGTCAATAACAAAATAGCCAGTGGTTCTGGCGACGAATATGTAGCGAGGGCCAGCCGACTAGAGCATACAGGTCGCAGTGGCCATATCAAGACAATTGACCTTTTCTTTACACTGTTGTGATGAAAGTACATTTCCATAATATCAGCTATCTACCATAAACATCGAACAGGGATTGAACCCATGTGCTTCAGTTAACAAAAACAGATTACTTTTTACATCTATTTCATTCTTAGAATGTCAACATTCTGGAAAGTGGGAGTTGTGCAAAAGCTAATTTAATTAGACTCACTTTGACTTTATATAGTGCACCAAGAGACCATACCTGCC
>NW_024604662.1:0-3627 GCF_018296145.1 Oncorhynchus tshawytscha | reverse complement strand
AGTAATGAATCAGGAAGTGGACAGACAGCTCTAGTAATGAATCAGGAAGTGGAGCTGTGTTCAACATGATGAGCAGGAGCTAACAACACAGCCAGACGGCTCTAGTAATGAATCAGGAAGTGGACAGACGGCTCTAGTAATGAATCAGGAAGTGGACAGACTGCTCTAGTAATGAATCAGGAAGTGGACAGACGGCTCTAGTAATGAAGCAGGAAGTGGACAGACAGCTCTAGTAAGGAATCAGGAAGTGGAGCTGTGTTCAACATGATGAGCAGGGAGCTAACAACACAGCCAGACAGCTCTAGTAATGAATCAGGAAGTGGAGCTGTGTTCAACATGATGAGCAGGGAGCTAACAACACAGCCAGACGGCTCTAGTAATGAATCAGGAAGTGGACAGACGGCTCTAGTAATGAATCAGGAAGTGGACAGACGGCTCTAGTAATGAATCAGGAAGTGGACTGACGGCTCTAGTAATGAATCAGGAAGTGGACAGACGGCTCTAGTAATGAATCAGGAAGTGGACAGACGGCTCAAGTAATGAATCAGGAAGTGGACAGACGGCTCTAGTAATGAATCAGGAAGTGGACAAAGTGCTCTAGTAATGAATCAGGAAGTGGACAGACTGCTCTAGTAATGAATCAGGAAGTGGACAGACGCTCTAGTAATGAATCAAAAAAATTGGACAGAACGGCTCTCATGTATGAATCAAGTGGACAGCAGCTCTAGTAATGAATCAGGGAAGTGGACAGACAGCTCTAGTAATGAATCAGGAAGTGGACAGACGGCTCTAGTAATGAATCAGGAAGTGGACAGACTGCTCTAGTAATGAATCAGGAAGTGGACAGACGGCTCTAGTAATGAATCAGGAAGTGGACATACAGCTCTAGTAAGGAATCAGGAAGTGGAGCTGTGTTCAACATGATGAGCAGGGATTTAACAACACAGCCAGACAGGTCTAGTAAATGAATCAGAAGTGGACAGACGGCTCTAGTAATGAACTGTGGAAGTGGACAGACGGCTCTAGTAATGAATCAGGAAGTGGACAGACGGCTCTAGTAATGAATCAGGAAGTGGACAGGACGGCTCTAGTAATGAATCAGGAAGTGGACAGACGGCTCTAGTAATGAATCAGGAAGTGGACAGACGGCTCTAGTAATGAATCAGGAAGTGGACAGACGGCTCTGGTAATGAATCAGGAAGTGGACAGACGGCTCTGGTAATGAATCAGGAAGTGGACAGACGGCTCTGGTAATGAATCAGGAAGTGGATAGACGGCGCTGGTAATGAATCAGGAAGTGGACAGACGGCGCTAGTAATGAATCAGGAAGTGGACAGACGGCTCTAGTAATGAATCAGGAAGTGGAGCTGTGTGACATGATGAGTAGGGAGCTAACAACACAGCCAGACTGCTCTAGTAATGAATCAGGAAGTGGACAGACGGCTCTAGTAATGAATCAGGAAGTGGACAGACGGCTCTAGTAAAGAATCAGGAAATGGACAGACCGCTCTAGTAATGAATCAGGAAGTGGACAGACTGCTCTAGTAATGAATCAGGAAGTGGACAGACTGCTCTAGTAATGAATCAGGAAGTGGACAGACGGCTCTAGTAATGAATCAGGAAGTGGACAGACAGCTCTAGTAAGGAATCAGGAAGTGGAACTGTGTTCAACATGATGAGCAGGGATTTAACAACACAGCCAGACAGCTCTAGTAATGAATCAGGAAGTGGACAGACAGCTCTAGTAATGAATCAGGAAGTGGACAGACGGCTCTAGTAATGAATCAGGAAGTGGAGCTGTGTTCTAACATGATGAGCAGGAGCTAACAACACAGCCAGACGGCTCTAGTAATGAATCAGGAAGTGGACAGACGGCTCTAGTAAGGAATCAGGAAGTGGACAGACGTGCTCTAGTAATGAATCAGGAAGTGGACAGACGGCTCTAGTAATGAATCAGGAAGTGGACAGACAGCTCTAGTAATGAATCAGGAAGTGGAGCTGTGTTCAACATGATGAGCAGGGAGCTAACAACACAGCCAGACGGCTCTAGTAATGAATCAGGAAGTGGACAGACTGCTCTAGTAATGAATCAGGAAGTGGACAGACTGCTCTAGTAATGAATCAGGAAGTGGACAGACGGCTCTAGTAATGAATCAGGAAGTTTACAGACGGCTCTAGTAATGAATCAGGAAGTGGACAGACGGCTCTAGTAATGAATCAGGAAGTGACAGACTGCTCTAGTAATGAATCAGGAAGTGGACAGACGGCTCTAGTAATGAATCAGGAAGTGGACAGACTGCTCTAGTAATGAATCAGGAAGTGGACAGACTGTTCTAGTAATGAATCAGGAAGTGGACAGACGGCTCTAGTAATGAATCAGGAAGTGGACAGACGGCTCTAGTAATGAATCAGGAAGTGGACAGACTGCTCTAGTAATGAATCAGGAAGTGGACAGACGGCTCTAGTAATGAATCAGGAAGTGGACAGACGGCTCTAGTAATGAATCAGGAAGTGGACAGACGGCTCTAGTAATGAATCAGGAAGTGGACAGACGGCTCTAGTAATGAATCAGGAAGTGGACAGACGGCTCTAGTAATGAATCAGGAAGTGGACAGACTGCTCTAGTAATGAATCAGGAAGTGGACAGACTGTTCTAGTAATGAATCAGGAAGTGGACAGACTGTTCTAGTAATGAATCAGGAAGTTGACAGACGGCTCTAGTAATGAATCAGGAAGTGGACAGACGGCTCTAGTAAAGAATCAGGAAATGGACAGACCGCTCTAGTAATGAATCAGGAAGTGGACAGACTGCTCTAGTAATGAATCAGGAAGTGGACAGACGGCTCTAGTAATGAATCAGGAAGTGGACAGACTGCTCTAGTAATGAATCAGGAAGTGGACAGACTGCTCTAGTAATGAATCAGGAAGTGGACAGACTGCTCTAGTAATGAATCAGGGAAGTGGACAGACGGATCTAGTAATGAATCAGGAAGTGGACAGACAGCTCTAGTAATGAATCAGGAAGTGGAACTGTGTTCAACATGATGAGCAGGGAGCTAACAACACAGCCAGACGGCTCTAGTAATGAATCAGGAAGTGGACAGACGGCTCTAGTAATGAATCAGGAAGTGGACAGACGGCTCTAGTAATGAATCAGGAAGTGGACAGACGGCTCTAGTAATGAATCAGGAAGGTGACAGACGGCTCTAGTAATGAATCAGGAAGTGGACAGACTGCTCTAGTAATGAATCAGAAGTGGACAGATGGCTCTAGTAATGAATCAGGAAGTGGACAGACGGCTCTAGTAATGAATCAGGAAGTGGACAGACTGCTCTAGTAATGAATCAGAAGTGGACAGACGGCTCTAGTAATGAATCAGGAAGTGGACAGACGGCTCTAGTAATGAATCAGGAAGTGGACAGACGGCTCTAGTAATGAATCAGGAAGTGGACAGACGGCTCTAGTAATGAATCAGGAAGTGGACAGACGGCTCTAGTAATGAATCAGGAAGTGGACAGACTGCTCTAGTAATGAATCAGGAAGTGGACAGACGGCTCTAGTAATGAATCAGGAAGTGGAGCTGTGTGACATGATGAGTAGGAGCTAACAACACAGCCAGACAGCTCT
>NW_024604661.1:0-3627 GCF_018296145.1 Oncorhynchus tshawytscha | reverse complement strand
CCTAATACCTGGTCACACCTCCATCCCCAGTTCTGCAGTCGATGATGTAGAGTACAGTATCAACGTATGCATGAGATGAACAATGTAGGGTAAGTAACATTATATAAGGTAGCATTGTTTAAAGTGGCTAGTGATATATTTACAACATTTCCCATCAATTCCCATGATTAAAGTGGCTGGAGTAGAGTCAGTGTCATTGACAGTGTGTTGGCAGTAGCCACTCAATGTTAGTGGTGGCTGTTTAACAGTCTGATGGCCTTGAGATAGAAGCTGTTTTTCAGTCTCTCGGTCCCAGCTTTGATGCACCTGTACTGACCTCGCCTTCTGGATGGCAGCGGGGTGAACAGGCAGTGGCTCGGGTGGTTGATGTCCTTGATGATCTTTATGGCCTTCCTGTAGCATCGGGTGGTGTAGGTGTCCTGGAGGGCAGGTAGTTTTGCCCCCGGTGATGCGTTGTGCAGACCTCACTACCCTCTGGAGAGCCTTACGGTTGAGGGCGGTGCAGTTGCCATACCAGGCGGTGATACAGCCCGCCAGGATGCTCTCGATTGTGCATCTGTAGAAGTTTGTGAGTGCTTTTGGTGACAAGCCGAATTTCTTCAGCCTCCTGAGGTTGAAGAGGCGCTGCTGCGCCTTCCTCACGATGCTGTCTGTGTGAGTGGACCAATTCAGTTTGTCTGTGATGTGTATGCCGAGGAACTTAAAACTTGCTACCCTCTCCACTACTGTTCCATCGATGTGGATGGGGGGGTGTTCCCTCTGCTGTTTCCTGAAGTCCACAATCATCTCCTTAGTTTTGTTGACGTTGAGTGTGAGGTTATTTTCCTGACACCCACTCCGAGGGCCCTCACCTCCTCCCTGTAGGCCGTCTCGTCGTTGTTGGTAATCAAGCCTACCACTGTTGTGTCGTCCGCAAACTTGATGATTGAGTTGGAGCGTGCATGGCCACGCAGTCGTGGGTGAACAGGGAGTACAGGAGAGGGCTCAGAACGCACCCTTGTGGGGCCCCAGTGTTGAGGATCAGCGGGGAGGAGATGTTGTTGCCTACCCTCACCACCTGGGGGCGGCCCGTCAGGAAGTCCAGTACCCAGTTGCACAGGGGCGGGGTCGAGACCCAGGGTCTCGAGCTTGATGACGAGCTTGGAGGGTACTATGGTGTTGAATGCCGAGCTGTAGTCGATGAACAGCATTCTCACATAGGTATTCCTCTTGTCCAGATGGGTTAGGGCAGTGTGCAGTGTGGTTGAGATTGCATCGTCTGTGGACCTATTTGGGCGGTAAGCAAATTGGAGTGGGTCAAGGGTGTCAGGTAGGGTGGAGGTGATATGGTCCTTGACTAGTCTCTCAAAGCACTTCATGATGACGGATGTGAGTGCTACGGGGCGGTAGTCGTTTAGCTCAGTTACCTTAGCTTTCTTGGGAACAGGAACAATGGTGGCCCTCTTGAAGCATGTGGGAACAGCAGACTGGTATAGGGATTGATTGAATATGTCCGTAAACACACCGGCCAGCTGGTCTGCGCATGCTCTGAGGCGCGGCTGGGGATGCCGTCTGGGCCTGCAGCCTTGCGAGGTTAACACGTTTAAATGTCTTACTCACTTCGGCTGCAGTGAAGGAGAGACCGCATGTTTCCGTTGCAGGCCGTGTCAGTGGCACTGTATTGTCCTCAAAGCGGGCAAAAAAGTTATTTAGTCTGCCTGGGAGCAAGACATCCTGGTCCGTGACTGGGCTGGGTTTCTTCCTGTAGTCCGTGATTGACTGTAGACCCTGCCACATACCTCTTGTGTCTGAGCCGTTGAATTGAGATTCTACTTTGTCTCTGTACTGGCGCTTAGCTTGTTTGATAGCCTTGCGGAGGAATAGCTGCACTGTTTGTATTCAGTCATGTTACCAGACACCTTGCCTGATTAAAAGCAGTGGTTCGTGCCTTCAGTTTCACACGAATGCTGCCATCAATCCACGGTTTCTGGTTAGGGAATGTTTTAATCGTTGCTATGGGAACGACATCTTCAACGCGTTCTAATGAACTCGCACACCGTATCAGCGTATTCGTCAATGTTGTTGTCTGACGCAATACTGAAACATCTCCCAGTCCACGTGATGGAAGCAGTCTTGGAGTGTGGAGTCAGCTTGGTCGGACCAGCGTTGGACAGACCTCAGCGTGGGAGCTTCTTGTTTTAGTTTCTGTCTGTAGGCAGGGATCAACAAAATGGAGTCGTGGTCAGCTTTTCCGAAGGGGGCGGGGCAGGGCCTTATATGCGTCGCGGAAGTTAGAGTAACAATGATCCAGGGTCTTTCCACCCCTGGTTGCGCAATCGATATGCTGATAAAATTTAGGGAGTCTTGTTTTCAGATTAGCCTTGTTAAAATCCCCAGCTACAATGAATGCAGCCTCCCGGATAAATCGTTTCAGTTTGCAGAGAGTTAAATAAAGTTCGTTCAGAGCCATCGATGTGTCTGCTTGGGGGGGGGATATATACGGCTGTGATTATAATCGAAGAGAATTCTCTTGGTAGATAATGCGGTCTACATTTGATTGTGAGGAATTCTAAATCAGGTGAACAGAAGGATTTGAGTTCCTGTATGTTTCTTTCATCACACCATGTCACGTTAGTCATAAGGCATACGCCCCGCCCCTCTTCTTACCAGAAAGATGTTTGTTTCTGTCGGCGCGTGCGTGGAGAAACCCGTTGGCTGCACCGCTTCGGATTGCGTCTCAGTTAGCCATGTTTCCGTGAAGCAAAGAACGTTACAGTCTCTGATGTCCCTCTGGAATGCTACCCTTGCTCGGTTTCATCAACCTTGTTGTCAAGAGACTGGACATTGGCAAGAAGAATGCTAGGGAGTGGTGCACGATGTGCCCGTCTCGGTCTGACCAGAAGACCGCCGTTTCCCTCTTTTTCTGAGTCGTTTTTTTTTGGTGGCTGCATGTGATCCACTCGGTTACACTGGTTGTAAGGCAGAACACAGGATCCGCATCGCGAAAAACATATTCTTGGTCGTACTGATGGTGAGTTGACGCTGATCTTATATTCAGTAGTTCTTCTCGGCTGTATGTAAAAAACCTAAGATGACCTGGGGTACTAGTGTAAATAACACGTAAAAAAAACAAAAAACTGCATAGTTTCCTAGGAGCGCGAAGCGAGGCGGCCATCTCTGTGGCGCCTAGTACCTGCCTGGTCACTACCTCCATCCCTAGTACCTGCCTGGTCCGCACCTCCTTCCCTAGTACCTGCCTGGTCACACCTCCATCCTAGTACCTGCCTGGTCACACCTCCATCCCTAGTACCTGCCCTGGTCACACCTCCATCTAATACCTGGTCACACGTCCATCCCCAGGTTCCTGGTCACACCTCCATCCCTAAGTCACACCTCCATCCCTAGTGCCTGGTCACACCTCCATCCCTAGTACCTGCCTGGTCACACCTCCATCCCTAGTACCTGCCTGGTCACACCTCCATCCCTAGTACCTGCCTGGTCACACCTCCATCCCTAGTACCTGTTCACACCTCCATCCCTAGTACCTGGTCACACCTCCATCCCTAGTACCTGCCTGCTGCGCCTCCATCCTAGTGCCTGGTCCACACCTCGATCCTACTGCCTGGTCGCACCTCCATCCCCTAGTAC
>NW_024604660.1:0-3626 GCF_018296145.1 Oncorhynchus tshawytscha | reverse complement strand
CAGTAGAGTACAGTACAGTAGAGTACAGTAGAGTACAGTAGAGTACAGTACATTACAGTAAAGTAGAGTACAGTAGAGTACAGTGCATTACAGTAAAGTAGAGTACAGTAGAGTAGAGTAGAGTAAAGTGGAGTAGAGTGCAGTAGTGTACAGTAGAGTACAGTAGAGTAGAGTACAGTAGAGTAGAGTACAGTAGAGTACAGTGGAGTAGAGTACAGTAGTGTACAGTAGAGTAGAGTACAGTACAGTACAGCACAGTATAGTACAGTACAGTAGAGTACAGTAGAGTAGAGTTCAGTACAGTACGGTAGAGTCTCAGAGTAGAGTAGAGTGCATTACAGTACAGTACAGTAGAGTAGAGTACAGTACAGTAGAGTAGAGTAGAGTTCAGTACAGTAGAGTAGAGTTCAGTACAGTACAGTAGAGTCTCAGAGTAGAGTAGAGTAGAGTTCAGTACAATAGAGTAGAGTACAGTACAGTATAGTATAGTATAGTAGAGTACAGTACAGTACAGTGCAGTAGAGTACAGTACAGTACAGTAGGGTAGAGCACAGTAGTGTAGAGTTCAGTGCAGTACAGTAGAGTAGAGTTCAGTACAGTAGAGTAGAGTACAGTAGAGTAGAGTTCAGTACAGTAGAGTAGAGTTCAGTACAGTACAGTAGAGTCTCGGAGTAGAGTAGAGTTCAGTACAGTAGAGTAGAGTAAAAAACAGTACAGTAGAGTACAGTACAGTAGAGTACAGTAGCGTACAGTAGAGTAGAGTAGAGTACAGTACAGTAGCATACAATAGAGTAGATTAGAGTAGAGACAGTACAGTAGAGTACAGTACAGCACAGAACAGTACAGTACAGTAGAGTACAGTAGAGTACAGTAGAGTACAGTACAGTAGAGCACAGTAGTGTAGAGTTCAGTGCAGTAGAGTAGAGTACAGTAGAGTAGAGTACAGTAGAGTAGAGTACAGTAGAGTACAGTAGAGTACAGTACATTACAGTAGAAAGTAGAGTACAGTAGAGTACAGTGCATTACAGTAAAGTAGAGTACAGTAGAGTAGAGTAGAGTAAAGTGGAGTAGAGTGCAGTAGTGTACAGTAGAGTACAGTAGAGTAGAGTACAGTAGAGTAGAGTACAGTAGAGTACAGTGGAGTAGAGTGCAGTAGTGTACAGTAGAGTAGAGTACAGTAGAGTACAGTAGAGTAGAGTACAGTAGAGTACAGTACAGTAGAGTAGAGTACAGTAGAGTAGAGTACAGTAGAGTACAGTAGAGTAGAGTACAGTAGCATACAATAGAGTAGAGTACAGTAGAATATAGACGAGTACAGTAGAGTACAGTAGAGTATAGTACAGCACAGTATAGTACAGTACAGTAGAGTACAGTAGAGTAGAGTAGAGTTCAGTACAGTACGGAAGAGTCTCAGAGTAGAGTAGAGTACATTACAGTACAGTAGAGTACAGTAGAGTTGAGTACAGTAGCAGTACAGTACAGTACAGTAGAGTACAGTAGAGTACAGTACAGTACAGTACAGTAGAGTACAGTAGCAGTACAGTAGAGTAGAAGTACAGTAGCAGTACAGTAGAGTAGAGTACAGTAGAGTAGAGTAGAGTACAGTAGAGTACAGTACAGTAGAGTACAGTAGAGTACAGTAGAGTAGAGTACAGTACAGTAGAGTACAGTAGAGTACAGTACAGTACAGTAGAGTACAGTACAGTAGCAGTACAATAGAGTAGAGTAGAGTGGAGTACAGTACAGTAGAGTACAGAAGAGTACAGTAGAGTACAGTACAGTCCCAGTAGAGTACAGTACAGTAGAGTACAGTACAGTAGAGTACAGTAGAGTACAGTAGAGTACAGTACAGTAGAGTAGAGTACAGTACAGTACAGCACAGTATAGTACAGTACAGTAGAGTACAGTAGAGTAGAGTAGAGTTCAGTACAGTAGAGTACAGTACAGTACAGTAGAGTACAGAAGAATACAGTAGAGTACAGTACAGTAGAGTACAGTACAGTACAGCACAGTATAGTACAGTACAGTAGAGTACAGTAGAGTAGAGTAGAGTTCAGTACAGTACGGTAGAGTCTCAGAGTAGAGTAGAGTGCATTACAGTACAGTACAGTAGAGTAGAGTACAGTACAGTAGAGTAGAGTAGAGTTCAGTACAGTAGAGTAGAGTTCAGTACAGTACAGTAGAGTCTCAGAGTAGAGTAGAGTAGAGTTCAGTACAATAGAGTAGAGTACAGTACAGTACAGTATAGTATAGTATAGTAGAGTACAGTACAGTACAGTGCAGTAGAGTACAGTACAGTACAGTAGGGTAGAGCACAGTAGTGTAGAGTTCAGTGCAGTACAGTAGAGTAGAGTTCAGTACAGTAGAGTAGAGTACAGTAGAGTAGAGTTCAGTACAGTAGAGTAGAGTTCAGTACAGTACAGTAGAGTCTCGGAGTAGAGTAGAGTTCAGTACAGTAGAGTAGAGTAAAAAACAGTACAGTAGAGTACAGTACAGTAGAGTACAGTAGCGTACAGTAGAGTAGAGTAGAGTACAGTACAGTAGCATACAATAGAGTAGATTAGAGTAGAGACAGTACAGTAGAGTACAGTACAGCACAGAACAGTACAGTACAGTAGAGTACAGTAGAGTACAGTAGAGTACAGTACAGTAGAGCACAGTAGTGTAGAGTTCAGTGCAGTAGAGTAGAGTACAGTAGAGTAGAGTACAGTAGAGTAGAGTACAGTAGAGTACAGTAGAGTACAGTACATTACAGTAAAGTAGAGTACAGTAGAGTACAGTGCATTACAGTAAAGTAGAGTACAGTAGAGTAGAGTAGAGTAAGTGGAGTAGAGTGCAGTAGTGTACAGTAGAGTACAGTAGAGTAGAGTACAGTAGAGTAGAGTACAGTAGAGTACAGTGGAGTAGAGTGCAGTAGTGTACAGTAGAGTAGAGTACAGTACAGTACAGCACAGTATAGTACAGTACAGTAGAGTACAGTAGAGTAGAGTAGAGTTCAGTACAGTACGGTAGAGTCTCAGAGTAGAGTAGAGTGCATTACAGTACAGTACAGTAGAGTAGAGTACAGTACAGTAGAGTAGAGTAGAGTTCAGTACAGTAGAGTAGAGTTCAGTACAGTACAGTAGAGTCTCAGAGTAGAGTAGAGTAGAGTTCAGTACAATAGAGTAGAGTACAGTACAGTATAGTATAGTATAGTAGAGTACAGTACAGTACAGTGCAGTAGAGTACAGTACAGTACAGTAGGGTAGAGCACAGTAGTGTAGAGTTCAGTGCAGTACAGTAGAGTAGAGTTCAGTACAGTAGAGTAGAGTACAGTAGAGTAGAGTTCAGTACAGTAGAGTAGAGTTCAGTACAGTACAGTAGAGTCTCGGAGTAGAGTAGAGTTCAGTACAGTAGAGTAGAGTAAAAAAACAGTACAGTAGAGTACAGTACAGTAGAGTACAGTAGCGTACAGTAGAGTAGAGTAGAGTACAGTACAGTAGCATACAATAGAGTAGATTAGAGTAGAGACAGTACAGTAGAGTACAGTACAGCACAGAACAGTACAGTACAGTAGAGTACAGTAGAGTACAGTAGAGTACAGTACAGTAGAGCACAGTAGTGTAGAGTTCAGTGCAGTAGAGTAG
>NW_024604659.1:0-3625 GCF_018296145.1 Oncorhynchus tshawytscha | reverse complement strand
AAATCAAATCAAATCAAATTTATTTATATAGCCCTTCGTACATCAGCTGATATCTCAAAGTGCTGTACAGAAACCCAGCCTAAAACCCCAAACAGCAAGCAATGCAGGTGTAGAAGCACGGTGGCTAGGAAAAACTCCCTAGAAAGGCCAAAACCTAGGAAGAAACCTAGAGAGGAACCAGGCTATGTGGGGTGGCCAGTCCTCTTCTGGCTGTGCCGGGTGGAGATTATAACAGAACATGGCCAAGATGTTCAAATGTTCATAAATGACCAGCATGGTCGAATAATAATAAGGCAGAACAGTTGAAACTGGAGCAGCAGCACAGTCAGGTGGAAGTTGAAACTGGAGCAGCAGCATGGCCAGGTGGACTGGGGACAGCAAGGAGTCATCATGTCAGGTAGTCCTGGGGCATGGTCCTAGGGCTCAGGTCAGTTGAAACTGGAACAGCAGCATGGCCAGGTGGACTGGGGACAGCAAGGAGTCATCATGTCAGGTAGTCCTGGAGCTCAGGTCCTAGGGCTCAGGTCCTCCGAGAGAGAGAAAGAAAGAGAGAAGGAGAGAATTAGAGAACGCACACTTAGATTCACACAGGACACCGAATAGGACAGGAGAAGTACTCCAGATATAACAAACTGACCCCAGCCCCCCCCGACACATAAACTACTGCAGCATAAATACTGGAGGCTGAGACAGGAGGGGTCAGGAGACACTGTGGCCCCCATCCGAGGTCACCCCCGGACAGGGCCAAACAGGAAGGATATAACCCCACCCACTTTGCCAAAGCACAGCCCCCCACACCACTAGAGGGATATCTTCAACCACCAACTTACCATCCTGAGACAAGGCTGAGTATAGCCCACAAAGATCTCCGCCACGGCACAACCCAAGGGGGGCGCCAGCAGACAGGATGACCACAACAGTGAATCAACCCACTCAGGTGACGCACCCCCCTCCAGGGACGGCATGAGAGAGCCCCAGTAAGCCAGTGACCCAGCCCCTGTAATAGGGTTAGAGGCAGAGAATCCCAGTGGAAAGAGGGGAACCGGCCAGGCAGAGACAGCAAGGGCGGTTCGTTGCTCCAGAGCCTTTCCGTTCACCTTCCCACTCCTGGGCCAGACTACACTCAATCATATGACCCACTGAAGAGATGAGTCTTCAGTAAAGACTTAAAGGTTGAGACCGAGTTTGCGTCTCTGACATGGGTAGGCAGACCGTTCCATAAAAAATGGAGCTCTATAGGAGAAAGCCCTGCCTCCAGCTGTTTGCTTAGAAATTCTAGGGACAATTAGGAGGCCTGCGTCTTGTGACCGTAGCGTACGTGTAGGTATGTACGGCAGGACCAAATCAGAGAGATAGGTAGGAGCAAGCCCATGTAATGCTTTGTAGGTTAGCAGTAAAACCTTGAAATCAGCCCTTGCTTTGACAGGAAGCCAGTGTAGAGAGGCTAGCACTGGAGTAATATGATCAAATTTTTTTGGTTCTAGTCAGGATTCTAGCAGCCGTATTTAGCACTAACTGAAGTTTATTTAGTGCTTTATCCGGGTAGCCGGAAAATAGAGCATTGCAGTAGTCTAACCTAGAAGTGACAAAAGCATGGATTAATTTTTTCTGCATCATTTTTGGACAGAAAGTTTCTGATTTTTGCAATGTTACGTAGATGGAAAAAAGATGTCCTTGAAATGGTCTTGATATGTTCTTCAAAAGAGAGATCAGGGTCCAGAGTAACGCCGAGGTCCTTCACAGTTTTATTTGAGACGACTGTACAACCATTAAGATTAATTGTCAGATTCAACAGAATATCTCTTTGTTTCTTGGGACCTAGAACAAGCATCTCTGTTTTGTCCGAGTTTAATAGTAGAAAGTTTGCAGCCATCCACTTCTTCCTTATGTCTGAGCACATGCTTCTAGCGAGGGCAATTTTGGGAACTTCACCACGTTTCATTGAAATGTACAGCTGTGTGTCATCCACTTATAGCAGTGAAAGTTTACAGTATGTTTCGAATAACATCCCCAAGAGGTAAAATATATAGTGAGAACAATAGTGGTCCTAAAAACGGAACCTTGAGGAACACCGAAATTTACAGTTGATTTGTCAGAGGACAAACCATTCACAGAGACAAACTGATATCTTTCCGACAGATAAGATCTAAACCAGGCCAGAACTTGTCCGTGTAGGCCAATTTGGGTTTCCAATCTCTCAAAGAATGTGGTGATCGATGGTATCAAAAGCGGCACTAGGTCTAGGAGCACGAGGACAGATGCAGAGCCTCGGTCCGATGCCATTAAAAATGTCATTTACCACCTTCACAAGTGCCGTCTCAGTACTATGATGGGGTCTAAAACCAGACTGAAGCATTTTGTATACATTGTTTGTCTTCAGGAAGGCAGTGAGTTGCTGAGCAACAGCCTTCTCTAAAATTTTGAGAGGAATGGAAGATTCGATATAGGCCGATAGTTTTTATATTTTCTGGGTCAAGGTTTGGCTTTTTCCAAGAGGGCTTTATTACTGCCCACTTTTAGTGAGTTTGGTACACATCCAGTGGATAGAGAGCCGTTTATTATGTTCAACATAGGAGGGCCAAGCACAGGAAGCAGCTCTTTCAGTAGTTTAGTTGGAATAGGGTCAGTATGCAGCTTGAAGGTTTAGAGGCCATGATTATTTTCATCATTGTGTCAAGAGATATAGTACTAAAACACTTGAGCGTCTCTCTTGATCCTAGGTCCTGGCAGAGTTGTGCAGACTCAGGACAACTGAGGTTTGGAGGAATACGCAGGTTTAAAGAAGAGTCCGTAATTTGCTTTCTAATAATCATAATCTTTTTCCTCAAAGAAGTTCATGAATTTATCACTGCTAAAGTGAAAGTCATCCTCTCTTGGGGAATGCTGCTTTTTAGTTAGCTTTGCGACAGTATCAAAAAAGGAATTTCCCGGATTGTTCTTATTTTCCTCAATTAAGTTAGAAAAATAGGATGATCGAGCAGCAGTAAGGGCTCTTCGGTACTGCACGGTACTGTCTTTCCAAGCTAGTCGGAAGACTTCCAGTTTGGTGTGGCGCCATTTCCGTTCCAATTTTCTGGAAGCTTGCTTCAGAGCTCGGGTATTTTCTGTGTACCAGGAGCTAGTTTCTTATGAGAATTTTTTTAGTTTTTAGGGGTGCAACTGCATCTAGGGTATTGCGCAAGGTTAAATTGAGATCCTCAGTTAGGTGGTTAACTGATTTTTGTCCTCTGGCGTCCTTGGGTAGGCAGAGGAGTCTGAAGGGCATCAAGGAATCTTTGTGTTGTCTGTGAATTTATAGCACGACTTTTGATGTTCCTTGGTTGGGGTCTGAGCAGATTATTTGTTGCAATTGCAAACGTAATAAAATGGTGGTCCGATAGTCCAGGATTATGAGGAAAACATTAAGATCCACCACATTTATTCCATGGGACAAAACTAGGTCCAGCGTATGACTGTGACAGTGAGTGGGTCCAGAGACATGTTGGACAAAAACCCACTGAGTCGATGATGGCTCCGAAAGCCTTTTGGAGTGGGTCTGTGGACTTTTCCATGTGAATATTAAAGTCACCAAAGATTAGAATATTATCTGCTATGACTACAAGGTCCGATAGGAATTCAGGAACTC
>NW_024604658.1:0-3625 GCF_018296145.1 Oncorhynchus tshawytscha | reverse complement strand
CAGTTGGTGAGGGCCACAGCATAGTCCTTTAGTCTCTATGGACCAGGTGGTCAGTTGGTGAGGGCCACAGCATAGTCCTTTAGTCTCTATGGACCAGGTGGTCAGTTGGTGAGGGCCACAGCATAGTCCTTTGGTCAGTTGGTGAGGGCCAGTCTCCACAGCATAGTCCTTTAGTCTCTATGGACCAGGTGGTCAGTTGGTGAGGGCCACAGCATAGTCCTTTAGTCCAGGTGGTCTTGGTGGACCAGGTGGTCAGTTGGTGAGGGCCACAGCATAGTCCTTTAGTCTCTATGGACCAGGTGGTCAGTTGGTGAGGGCCACAGCATAGTCCTTTAGTCTCTATGGACCAGGTGGTCAGTTGGTGAGGGCCACAGCATAGTCCTTTAGTCTCTATGGACCAGGTGGTCAGTTGGTGAGGGCCACAGCATGGGGAAAGAAACTGTTCAGATGGGTGTCTACTTCGCTACTAACTCAAACTGCCTTGATTTAAATAAAGACAATTTAAATAAAACATTTCTGTAAAGACAAAAAAGTCTATAACTTAGAGCCTCCCGGGTGGCGCAGTGGTTAAGGGTGCTGTACTGCTGTGACATCAGAGACTCTGGGTTCGAGACTCTGAGACTCCATGCTCTGTCGTAACTGGTCGTGACACATTGGTGCAGCTGGCTTCCGGGTTGGATGGGCGCTGTGTTGATTAAGAACCAGTACGGTTTGGTTGGGTTGTGTATCGGAGGACGCATGACATTCAACCTTCGTCTCTCCCGAGCCCGTTCGGGAGTTGTAGTTGTAGTAGCTACTAAAAACAATTGGATACCATGAAAAAAGGGGGTAAAATAAAAAAGTATATAACCTGTAAATCATCTCTTCTTCAGGAGTCACTGCGCTGATCTTCTTCTTCTGTGTATTTTAGTGGTTGGCAACAAACTTTAAGGTGCATTACCACCACCAACTGGTCCGGAGTGTGGACCAGAGACAGTGAAGGTCTGAATCCTACCCAATAGTCTCTCAAAGGAAATTAATTCCATAATGTCCCCAGCAGTTCACTTAATCTCTTCTAACCCACTACTCCTCAAATCTAACAACAATCGCTCCCTTTCTCTCACATATTTCTGGCACTGAAATAGAACATGTTCCACTGTCTCCATCTCCTCCTGACACTGATCACACCTCCCAGTCGGATGTTTCCCCACCACTTTCAACGTACTATTTAGTCTTGTCCCAGTCTCAGCCTTGTGTGTCCCAGTCTCAGCCTTGTGTGTCCGAGTCTCAGCCTTGTGTGTCCCAGTCTCAGCCTTGTGTGTCCCAGTCTCAGCCTTGTGTGACTACACTTCCCTTCCTTCTCTCTCAGCCTGAGGACCTCCCTTCTCTCTCGGCCTGAGGACCTCCCTTCTCTCTCGGCCTGAGGACCTCCCTTCTCTCTCGTCCTGAGGACCTCCCTTCTCTCTCGTCCTGAGGACATCCCTTCTCTCTCGGCCTGAGGACCTCCCTCCTCTCTCGGCCTGAGGACCTTCCCTTCTCTCTCGGCCTGAGGACCTCCCTCCTCCCTCTCGGCCTGAGGACCTCCCTTCTCTCTCGGCCTGAGGACCTCCCTTCTCTCTCGGCCTGAGGACCTCCCTGCCCCCACCTTCTCCTGGATCTTATACAGGTGTCTTCCCTTATTCTCCCTGTTCCTCATCTCTTATACAGGTGTCTTCCCTTATTCTTCCTGTTCCTCATCTCTTATACAGGTGTCTTCCCTTATTCTTCCTGTTCCTCATCTCTTATACAGGTGTCTTCCCTTATTCTTCCTGTTCCTCATCTCTTATACAGGTGTCTTCCCTTATTCTTCCTGTTCCTCATCTCTTATACAGGTGTCTTCCCTTATTCTTCCTGTTCCTCATCTCTTATACAGGTGTCTTCCCTTATTCTTCCTGTTCCTCATCTCTTATACAGGTGTCTTCCCTTATTCTTCCTGTTCCTCATCTCTTATACAGGTGTCTTCCCTTATTCTTCCTGTTCCTCATCTCTTATACAGGTGTCTTCCTGTTCCTCATCTCTTATACAGGTGTCTTCCCTTATTCTTCCTGTTCCTCATCTCTTATACAGGTGTCTTCCCTTATTCTTCCTGTTCCTCATCTCTTATACAGGTGTCTTCCCTTATTCTTCCTGTTCCTCATCTCTTATACAGGTGTCTTCCCTTATTCTTCCTGTTCCTCATCTCTTATACAGGTGTCTTCCCTTATTCTTCCTGTTCCTCATCTCTTATACAGGTGTCTTCCCTTATTCTTCCTGTTCCTCGTCTCTTGCCACTTATTTTTAACCACTGTTCTTATTAACCCCTTGGCTTCTGCTTTACTGATTGACAATTTACTGATTGACAATTCCACATGAGCTGGTACCCAGAGGAACCTCATACAATACATCCTGTTTGTTCTGAGACACCCCCCCATCTGTTTCACCCTACACAAGCACTGCTAAACCTCATACAATACATCCTGTTTGCTCTGAGACACACATTAATTTAGCTGTTGTCTTCTTAACTTTAACAGCATCTCTCCCAGCTCTACCAGCATCTCTCCCAGCTCTACCAGCATCTCTCCCAGCTCTACCAGCATCTCTCCCAGCTCTACCTGCATCTCTCTTAGCTCTACCTGCATGTCTCCCAGCTCTACCAGCATCTCTCCCAGCTCTACCTGCATCTCTTCCAGCTCTACCTGCATCTCTCCCAGCTCTACCTGCATCTCTACCTGCATCTCTCCCAGCTCTACCTGCATCTCTCCCAGCTCTACCTGCATCTCTCCCAGCTCTACCTGCATCTCTCCCAGCTCTGCCTGCATCTCCCAGCTCTACCTGCATCTCTCCCAGCTCTACCTGCATCTCTCCCAGCTCTACCTGCATCTCTCCCAGCTCTACCTGCATCTCTCCCAGCTCTACCTGCATCTCTACCTGCATCTCTCCCAGCTCTACCTGCATCTCTCCCAGCTCTACCTGCATCTCCCAGCTCTACCTGCATCTCTCCCATCTCTACCTGCATCTCTTTAATTTCTAACTGCATCTCTCCCAGCTCTAACTGCATCTCTCCCATCTCTACCTGCATCTCTCCCAGGTCTACCTGCATCTCTACCTGCATCTCTTCCAGCTCTACCTGCATCTCTCCCAGCTCGACCTGCATCTCTCCCAGCTCTACCTGCATCTCTCTCAGATCTACCTGCATCTCTACCTGCATCTCTCCCAGCTCTATCTGCATCTATACCTGCATCTCTCCCAGCTCTACCTGCATCTCTACCTAAATCTCTCGCAGCTCTACCTGCATCTCTACCTGCATCTCTCCCAGCTCTATCTGCATCTCTCCCAGCTCTACCTGTATCTCTCCCAGATCTACCTGCATCTCTCCCAGCTCTACCTATATCTCTCCCAGCTCTACCAGCATCTCTACATGCATCTCTCCCAGCTCTACCTGTATCTCTCCCAGCTCTACCTGTATCTCTCCCAGGTCTACCTGCATCTCTACCAGCTCTACCTATATCTCTCCCAGGTCTACCTGCATCTCTACCTGCATCTCTCCCAGCTCTACCTGTATCTCTCCCAGCTCTACCTGCATCTCTCCCAGCTCTACCTGCACCTCTCCCATCTCTACCTGCATCTC
>NW_024604657.1:0-3624 GCF_018296145.1 Oncorhynchus tshawytscha | reverse complement strand
AAACAACAAAAATTAACAGTAAACATTACACATACAGAAGTTTCAAAACAGTAAAGACATTACAAATGTCATATTATATATATATACAGTGTTCTAACAATGTACAAATGGCTAAAGGACACAAGATAAAATAAATAAGCATAAATATGGGTTGTATTTACAATGGTGTTTGTTCTTCACTGGTTGCCCTTTTCTCGTGGCAACAGGTCACAAATCTTGCTGCTGTGATGGCACACTGTGGAATTTCACCCAGTAGATATGGGAGTTTTTCAAAATTGGATTTGTTTTCAAATTCTTTGTGGATCTGTGTAATCTGAGGGAAATATGTCTCTCTAATATGGTCATACATTGGGCAGGAGGTTAGGAAGTGCAGCTCAGTTTCCACCTCATTTTGTGGGCAGTGAGCACATAGCCTGTCTTCTCTTGAGAGCTATGTCTGCCTACGGCGGCCTTTCTCAATAGCAAGGCTATGCTCACTGAGTCTGTACATAGTCAAGGCTTTCCTTAATTTTGGGTCAGTCACAGTGGTCAGGTATTCTGCCGCTGTGTACTCTCTGTGTAGGGCCAAATAGCATTCTAGTTTGCTCTGTTTTTTTGTTAATTCTTTCCAATGTGTTAAGTAGTTATCTTTTTGTTTTCTCATGATTTGGTTGGGTCTAATTGTGCTGCTGTCCTGGGGCTCTGTAGTGTGTGTTTGTGTTTGTGAACAGAGCCCCAGGACCAGCTTGCTTAGGGACTCTTCTCCAGGTTCATCTCTCTGTAGGTGATGGCTTTGTTATGGAAGGTTTGTGAATCGCTTCCTTTTAGGTGGTTGTAGAATTTAACAGCTCTTTCTGGATTTTGATAATTAGTGGGTATCGGCCTAATTCTGCTCTGCATGCATTATTTGGTGTTCTACGTTGTACACGGAGGATATTTTTGCAGAATTCTGCGTGCAGAGTCTCAATTTGGTGTTTGTCCCATTTTGTGAAGTCTTGGTTGGTGAGCGGACCCCAGACCTCACAACCATAAAGGGCAATGGGCTCTATGACTGATTCAAGTATTTTTAGCCAGATCCTAATTGGTATGTTGAAATTTATGTTTCTTTTGATGGCATAGAATGCCCTTCTTGCCTTGTCTCTCAGATCGTTCACAGCTTTGTGGAAGTTACCTGTGGTGCTGATGTTTAGGCCAAGGTATGTATAGTTTTTTGTGTGCTCTAGGGCAACAGTGTCTAGATGGAATTTGTATTTGTGGTCCTGGTGACTGGACCTTTTTGGAACACCATTATTTTGGTCTTACTGAGATTTACTGTCAGGGCCCAGGTCTGACAGAATCTGTGCATAAGATCTAGGTGCTGCTGTAGGCCCTCCTTGGTTGGTGACAGAAGCACCAGATCATCAGCAAACAGCAGACATTTGACTTCGGATTCTAGCAGGGGAGGCCGGGTGCTGCAGACTTTTCTAGTGCCCTCGCCAATTCGTTGATATATATGTTGAAGAGGGTGGGGCTTAAGCTGCATCCCTGTCTAACCCCACGACCCTGTGTGAAGAAATGTGTGTGTTTTTGCCAATTTTAACCGCACACTTGTTGTTTGTGTACATGGATTTTATAATGTCGTATGTTTTACCCCCTCTGTGTCACTTTCCATCAGTTTGTATAGCAGACCCTCATGCCAGATTGAGTCGAAGGCTTTTTTGAAATCAACAAAGCATGAGAAGACTTTGCCTTTGTTTTGGTTTGTTTGATTGTCAATTAGGTGTGCAGGGTGAATACATGGTCTGTTGTACGGTAATTTGGTAAAAAGCCAATTTGACATTTGCTCAGTACATTGTTTTCATTGAGGAAATGTACGAGTCTGCTGTTAATAATAATGCAGAGGATTTTCCCAAGGTTACTGTTGACACATATTCCACGGTAGTTATTGGGGTCAAATTTGTCTCCACTTTTGTGGATTGGGGTGATCAGTCCTTGGTTCCAAATATTGGGGAAGATGCCAGAGCTAAGTATGATGTTAAAGAGTTTTAGTATAGCCAATTGGAATTTGTTGTCTGTATATTTGATCATTTCATTGAGGATACCATCAACACCACAGGCCTTTTTGGGTTGGAGGGTTTTTATTTTGTCCTGTAACTCGTTCAATGTAATTGGAGAATCCAGTGGGTTCTGGTAGTCTTTAATAGTTGATTCTAAGATCTGTATTTGATCATGTATATGTTTTTGCTCTTTATTCTTGTTATAGAGCCAAAGAGATTGAGAAGTGGTTTACCCATACATCTCCATTTTGATAGATAATTCTTCGTGTTGTTGTTTGTTTAGTGTTTTCCAATTTTCCCAGAAGTGGTTAGAGTCTATGGATTCTTTCAATTGCATTGAGCTGATTTCTGACATGCTGTTCCTTCTTTTCCGTAGTGTATTTCTGTATTGTTTTAGTGATTCACCATAGTGAAGGCGTAGACTCAGGTTTTCCGGGTCTCTATGTTTTTGGTTGGACAGGTTTCTCAATTTCTTTCTTAGATTTTTGCATTCTTCATCAAACCATTTGTCATTATTGTTAATTTTCTTCGGTTTTCTATTTGAGATTTTTAGATTTGATAGGGAAGCTGAGAGGTCAAATATACTGTTAAGATTTTCTACTGCCAAGTTTACACCTTCACTATTACAGTGGAACGTTTTACCCAGGAAATTGTCTAAGAGGGATTGAATTTGTTGTTGCCTAATTGTTTTTGGTAGGTTTCAAACTGCATTCCTTCCATCTATAGCATTTCTTAATGTTACTCAGTTCCTTTGGCTTTGATGCCTCATGATTGAGTATTGCTCTGTTTAAGTAGACTGTGATTTTGCTGTGGTCTGATAGGGTGTCAGTGGGCTGACTGTGAACGCTCTGAAGAGACTCTGGGTTGAGGTCAGTGATAAAGTAGTCTACAGTACTACTGCTCTCTCTGAGCTATAGGTGTACCTACCATAGGAGTCCCCCTCGAAGCCTACCGTTGACTATGTACATACCCAGCGTGCGACAGAGCTGCAGGAGTTGTGACCCGTTTTTTGTTGGTTATGTTGTCATAGTTGTGCCTAGGGGGCATATGGGGAGGGAATGCTGTCACCTCAGGCAGGTGTTTGTCCCCCTGTGTCTGAGGGTGTCAGGTTCTTGTCCCTGTTCTGTCTCTCTCCTCTGTGTCTCTCTCCTCTGTGTCTCTCTCCCTCTGTGTCTCTCTCCCTCTGTGTCTCTCTCCCTCTGTGTCTCTCTCCCTCTGTGTCTCTCTCCCCCTCTCTCCCCTGTGTCTCTCTCCCCCCTGTGTCTCTCTCCCCTCTGTGTCTCTCTCCCCTGTGTCTCTCCCCCTGTGTCTCTCTCCCCCTCTTGTCTCTCTCTCCCCTCTGTCTCTCTCCCCTCTGTCTCTCTCCCCCTCTGTCTCTCTCCCTCTCTGTCTCTCTCTCCCTCTGTCTCTCTCCCCCTGTGTCTCTCTCCCTCTCCCTCCAGTCTCCTCCTCTGTGTCTCTCTCCCCCTGTGTCTCTCCTCCCTCCCTGTGTCTCTCTCCCCTGTGTCTCTCTCCCCTGGTCACTCTCTCCCTCTGTGTCTCTCTCCCCCTGTGTCTCTCTCCCCTGTGTCTCTCTCCCTCTGTGTCTCTCTCCCCTGTGTCTCTCTCC
>NW_024604656.1:0-3622 GCF_018296145.1 Oncorhynchus tshawytscha | reverse complement strand
ACCATATAGAGTGACTGTGTATATATTGCTGTAGTGTCTGGCCATATAGAGTGACTGTGTATATATTGCTGTAGTGTCTGGCCATATAGAGTGACTGTGTATATATTGCTGTAGTGTCTGACCATATAGAGTGACTGTGTATATATTGCTGTAGTGTCTGACCATATAGAGTGACTGTGTATATATTGCTGTAGTGTCTGGCCAAGTGACTGTGTATATATTGCTGTAGTGTCTGACCATATAGAGTGACTGCATATATTGCTGTAGTGTCTGGACCATATAGAGTGACTGTGTACATATTGCTGTATACAGTATATTACTGTAGTGTCTGACCATATAGTGCACCGTGCAAGTATATTACGCTGCTGTGCAGGCCTGACTCACAGAGTGACTGTGGCATATTGCTATACAGGATATTGCCAATGTGGTAGTGTCTGACCATATATGACTGGTATATGGACAAGTTGAAGGCCTGACCATATAGAGTGACTGTGTACATATTGATGTATACAGGATATTGCTGTAGTGTCTGACCATATAGAGTGACTGTGTACATATTGCTGTATACAGTATATTGCTGTAGTGTCTGACCATATAGAGTGACTGTGTATATATTACTGTAGTGTCTGACCATAGATTGTGTATATTTGCTGTAGTGTCTGACCATATAGAGTGACTGTGTATATATTGCTGTAGTGTCTGACAGTATATTGCTGTAGTGACTGAACATATAGAGTGACTGTGTATATATTTGCTGTAGTGTCTGGCCATATAGAGTGACTGTGTATATATTGCTGTAGTGTCTGACCATATAGAGTGACTGTGTATATTGCTGTATACAGGATATTGCTGTAGTGTCTGACCATATAGAGTGACTGTGTACATATTGCTGTATACAGGATATTGCTGTAGTGTCTGACCATATAGAGTGACTTCTGTATATATTGCTTTAGTGTCTGACCATATAGAGTGACTGTGTACATATTGCTGTATACAGGATATTGTTGTAGTGTCTGACCATATAGGTGACTGTGTATATATTGCTGTAGTGTCTGACCATATAGAGTGACTGTGTACATATTGATGTAGGATCTTGCTGATGTCTGACCATATAGAGTGACTGTGTACATATTGCTGTTTAGAGTATATTGCTGTAGTGTCTGACCATATAGAGTGACTGTGTACATATTGCTGTATACAGTATATTACTGTAGTGTCTGACCATATAGAGTGACTGTGTATATATTGATGTAGTGTCTGACCATATAGAGTGACTGTGTACATATTGCTGTATACAGTATATTACTGTAGTGTCTGACCATATAGTGACTGTGTATATATTGCTGTAGTGTCTGACCATATAGAGTGACTGTGTACATATTGCTGTATACAGGATATTGCTGTAGTGTCTGACCATATAGAGTGACTGTGTACATATTGCTGTATACAGGATATTGCTGTAGTGTCTGACCATATAGAGTGACTGTGTATATATTGCTGTAGTGTCTGACCATATAGAGTGACTGTGTACATATTGATGTATACAGGATATTGCTGTAGTGTTTGACCATATAGAGTGACTGTGTACATATTGCTGTATACAGTATATTGCTGTAGTGTCTGACCATATAGAGTGACTGTGTACATATTGCTGTATGGTATATTTCTGTCTGAACATATAAAGTGACTGTGCATATATTTCTGTAGTGACTGAACATATAGAGTGACTGTGTATATATTGCTGTAGTGTCTGACCATATAGAGTGACTGTGTACATATTGCTGTATACAGGATATTGCTGTAGTGTCTGACCATATAGAGTGACTGTGTATATAATATATTGCTGTAGTGTCTGACCATATAGAGTGACTGTGTACATAGTGCTGTATACAGGATATTGCTGTAGTGTCTGACCATATAGAGTGACTGTGTATATATTGCTGTAGTGTCTGACCATATAGAGTGACTGTGTACATATTGCTGTATACAGGATATTGCTGTAGTGTCTGACCATATAGAGTGACTGTGTACATATTGCTAGCCATACGGATATTGCTGTAGTGTCTGACCATAGCAGTGACTGTGTATATATTGCTTTAGTGTCTGACCATATAGAGTGACTGTGTACATATTGCTGTATACAGGATATTGCTGTAGTGTCTGACCATATAGAGTGACTGTGTATATATTGCTGTAGTGTCTGACCATATAGAGTGACTGTGTACATATTGATGTATACAGGATATTGCTGTAGTGTCTGACCATATAGAGTGACTGTGTACATATTGCTGTATACAGTATATTGCTGTAGTGTCTGACCATATAGAGTGACTGTGTATATATTACTGTAGTGTCTGACCATATAGAGTGACTGTGTATATATTGCTGTAGTGTCTGGACATATAGAGTGACTGTGTATATATTGCTGTAGTGTCTGACCATATAGAGTGACTGTGTATATATTGCTGTAGTGTCTGACCATATAGAGTGACTGTGTACATATTGCTGTATACAGTATATTACTGTAGTGTCTGACCATATAGTGACTGTGTATATATTGCTGTAGTGTCTGACCATATAGAGTGACTGTGTACATATTGCTGTATACAGGATATTGCTGTAGTGTCTGACCATATAGAGTGACTGTGTATATATTGCTGTAGTGTCTGACCATATAGAGTGACTGTGTACATATTGATGTATACAGGATATTGCTGTAGTGTCTGACCATATAGAGTGACTGTGTACATATTGCTGTATACAGTATATT
This sequence comes from Oncorhynchus tshawytscha, assembly GCF_018296145.1. Classification (NCBI taxonomy): domain Eukaryota; kingdom Metazoa; phylum Chordata; class Actinopteri; order Salmoniformes; family Salmonidae; genus Oncorhynchus; species Oncorhynchus tshawytscha. The sequence continues at coordinate 852 of NW_024604656.1, read as the reverse complement.
GCTGTAGTGTCTGACCATATAGAGTGACTGTGTACATATTGCTGTTTAGAGTATATTGCTGTAGTGTCTGACCATATAGAGTGACTGTGTACATATTGCTGTATACAGTATATTGCTGTAGTGACTGAACATATAGAGTGACTGTGTATATATTTCTGTAGTGTCTGACCATATAGAGTGACTGTGTATATATTGCTGTAGTGTCTGACCATATAGAGTGACTGTGTACATATTGCTGTATACAGGATATTGCTGTAGTGTCTGACCATATAGAGTGACTGTGTACATATTGCTGTTTACAGTATATTGCTGTAGTGTCTGACCATATAGAGTGACTGTGTATATATTACTGTAGTGTCTGACCATATATAGTGACTGTGTATATATTGCTGTAGTGTCTGACCATATAGAGTGACTGTGTACATATTGCTGTATACAGTATATTGCTGTAGTGTCTGACCATATAGAGTGACTGTGTATATATTACTGTAGTGTCTGACCATATATAGTGACTGTGTATATATTGCTGTAGTGTCTGACCATATATAGTGACTGTGTATATATTGCTGTAGTGTCTGGCCATATAGAGTGACTGTGTATATATTGCTGTAGTGTCTGACCATATAGAGTGACTGTGTACATATTGCTGTATACAGGATTTTACTGTAGTGTCTGACCATATAGAGTGACTGTGTATATATTGCTGTAGTGTCTGACCATATAGAGTGACTGTGTACATATTGCTGTATACAGGATATTGCTGTAGTGTCTGACCATATAGAGTGACTGTGTATATATTACTGTAGTGTCTGACCATATAGAGTGACTATGTATATATTACTGTAGTGTCTG
>NW_024604655.1:0-3621 GCF_018296145.1 Oncorhynchus tshawytscha | reverse complement strand
GAACACGGTGTTTCAGCGAGCTCTCGTGGCATTCGTAAATTTATATTCTTACATTAATCTCCTAGCTTGAAAAAGTGGTAGAATTGGCTAAATAAGTTACCATATAATGAGTCTTGACGACTATTTCGCAAAAATCTCCGACAACATGCCCAATAGAACTACTAAGAAGTCGACCAAAACCACCACCCCTGTGGATGTGCATGAGGAGCTAGCTAACGTTAGCGAAGCTAACACCATTGCGGATCCAGGCACAATGGACCTGATGATTCAAAGATGACTGATAACATTACTAAAGTGATCGATGCTAAGATAAGAACGGTCTTGGAAGCAATAGCAGGCCATTCAGCTGAAATACAGAGCGTTGTGAAACGTGTTGTTGAGGCGGAAGGGAGAATTGCTGCAGTGGAAACTTCAACTACATCTATGGACGCTAAGATAAAAGCACTTGAGAAACAGGTGCGCGAAATGGCGGAGCACATTGACGACTTGGATAATCGAGGACGCAGATGCAATATTCGTGTTGTGGGACTCCCGGAAAATTCTGAAGGGACACGTTCAGTAAAATTCTTTGAGGAATGGATCCCTGGCTACCTACAAATGGACACTAAGGCTGGTCGTGTGAAGCTGGACAGAGCCCATCGCTCTCAAGCACCGATACCCGGTCCCAATCAGCGCCCACGGCCGGTGGTTATAAAGTTCCACAACTTCACCGACAAGCAGCGCGTCATGGATGCGGCTAGAAACATCGGCTCTGATGGTAGTCAACATAAAGGTCCAAAGGTCTCATTCTTCAATGATTATTCCACAGCGGTTGTACGAAGACGCAAAGCGTTTGATGAGGCGAAGGCTCGACTCAGGAGAATGAAGATGGACTACGCACTGTTGTACCCGGCCACATTGAAGATTATGGTCAACGGATCACCTAAAAGCTCTACACACCTGAAGAGGCTGCTGCGTTTATGGACTCTCTCGGGTAAATAACTTTAAGCTGCACCTCCACAGCATTGAATAACTTTGTTTATTTTTGGTTGAATCTGTTCATGAAACAGTGGTGTGAGTCCTCACGTACTCCGGCTCAGTAATATTCGTATCTTTATTATTTTCTTGCTAAAGTAATAGCCGCCACTAATTGTGAAAGGAGACCAAACTGGCTTCATTAGGGGGCCGTAAGTCATGCAACAACGTCAAGCGGCTTCTTAATGTAATTCAAGCCTATCAACAAAGTGCTGTGGATGGTCTTGTGCTCTCCCTAGATGCTGAGAAAGCATTTGATCGTGTGGAGTGGTCTTACCTATTATTTGCTCTAAATAACAACTTTATAAAATGGGTGAAAGTTTTATATGATGATCCTCAGGCTGCTGTCCTTACTAATGGGCTACGGTCAAATAGCTTCTCTATACACAGAGGTACCAGACAGGGCTGTCCTTTATCCCCCCTCCTCTTTGCACTCGTTATGGAACCACTAGCCGAGGCCATCAGGGTAACGCCTGCTATACAGGGGCTGCTCATTGGTGATGTTCACCATAAAATAAGCTTGTATGCTGATGATGTCCTGATATTCATCTCTAGTCCCGAGACTTCAATTACATCTCTTATTAATATTATTGAATTATTCAGCGAATTCTCAGGCTACAAGATTAACCTTACTAAGTCAGAGGCTATGCCACTTGGTAGCCTACACTCTGTACCTAATACTTCTCCCCCTTCCCTTTTAAATGGTCTCCCTCAGGTTTCATGTATCTGGGTATATTTGTAACTCCTAAATTCCAGCTAATGTACAAAGCCAATTTTGTTCCCTTGTTTGATACAATAAGACAGGATCTGGATCGCTGGAACTCTCTCCCGATTTCTTGGTTGGGTAGAATATCCCTCTTGAAAATGAACATTTTACCTAGACTACTTTACCCAATCCAAATGATCCCAGTATTACTCTCCAATAAGGTAATAAAGGATGTAAATGGATGGCTAAGTTCCTTTATATGGAGTAAACGCAAGCCAAGACTTAAGATGGCAATATTGCAGCTGCCAAGTTCTATGGGCGGCTTGGACCTGCCCAATATCAGGTTCTATCAATGGTGTGCCCACCTTTGTTATATTTCTGACTGGATCACAAATGATGACTCCTCTATTTGGTTAGACATTGAGACTTCTCTTTCAAAATACCCCTTACAGGATCTTTTATTTTTCAGAAGTTTCAAGTCTGTAGAAGATCACTGCAATAATCCCGTTACACTTAACACACTCAAAGTATGGAGGTCAGTTCAACGCTTCCTGGGAAGGTCCAAACTAACCTCTGCTCTTACCCCAATTCTTAACAACCCAGATTTCAGTCCAGGATTGCTGGATGCTGGCTTTAACTTATGGCTTAATAAGGGCATACGCAGGCTAAATGACTTATTTGCTGATAAGATTTTGTTGTCATTTGAGCAGATGGTCGAGAAATATCGACTCCCAAAGCAGGACTTTTTCCGCTTCCTACAAGTAAGACATTATATTCTGAAGAGCACCACCTTAATTGGTAACCCTGATGTGTCTGTCATTGAAAGAATGCTTTTTTTCCCACAAAGGAAAATGTCTGTAAGTCTGTTTTATGATACTTTAAGGTCCTTTTCTGCTGTCAACACACAGGAGGGTGAAACAAGTGTGGGAGAAAGAATTGTCTGTTACTATTGACGAAGAGATGTGGGAGGACATTTGGAGATATGCAAAAACAATATCTATATGTAACCGTACTAGAGCAATCCAATTAAGAATAATACACAGATTGCATATATCCCCAAATCGCAGACATGCTTTTAGCCCCACTTCCTCTTCCCCTCAGTGTCTTAAATGCAAAACTGATACAGGCACCCTAACACATTGTTTATGGTCATGTACCAAAATACAAAGATACTGGTCTGGTGTTCTGCAAGAAATTGAAAAGATCCTAGGGGTTGATCTAGAATTGGACCCAGTTTCTTTACTGTTAGGTCTCCCTAGTAGGCATGTTACTTCTGTCGGTAAAAGGAGGCTTTACAACATCCTTACCTTCGCAGCGAGGAAAAACATCCTTTTACAGTGGATTAGTGATAAGGTTCCTTCTATTAAAGATTGGCATAAGATACTATTTGAATGGGTGCCTCTGGAATATCTGACATGTACATTGCATTCTAAAACAGACCAGTTCTACAAAGTATGGGAACCTTATCTAAATTACCTAGAACCTGAGGTATCAGCTATTATGCTGCAAGGATGCTCTTAGAATGGCGGGGATCTATGTATTTTAAACTGAGCTTTTTTGTTTAATTTCTGTTTGTAAGTTTGTTTAAAATGTATGTATTGAGAGACGCAATGATGGTGATGGGGTGAGAGAAGCACCGAGCGGGAAGAGGAAAATGGTGTACGTATGTATGGGTGTGTATATGTGTGTGTGTGTGCGTGTATGTATGTATGTGTGTGTATATGCATGGGTATGTGTGTGTATATGCATGGGTATATGTATGTGTGTGTATGTATGTATGTGTATATATATGCACGTAGATATGTGTAAGTGGGTGCTGTTTTTCTTGTTTTTGTTCTGTGTGCTTTGTCTCTGTTGTTGTATCTCTTAATATGGGTGAAAATTGTGAAATTCCAATAAAA
>NW_024604654.1:0-3621 GCF_018296145.1 Oncorhynchus tshawytscha | reverse complement strand
TTTAGACACCTTCCTTTCCACATATTTACAACCTTCCTAACTTTATTTATCACACCACTCCATGTCAAATCCCTAGCTTCCTTTTCTTTTACCCCTAAAAACACTCCTAACACCTTAAAATAATCTTTGACCTCTTTAAAAGAAAAATTCCCCTCATTAACCTTCCCAATATACATTACAACAGACTTTTCCATATTAACTTTAGCCCCTGATGCTCTTCCATATATTTTAAAACCTTCTATTACCCTTTTTACACTTTCCTCATCTCTAACTGTTATAGTTGTGTCATCTGCATATTGGTGAATCAAACTAAAAAACCCCTGTGGAGTCTGGACACAATTAATAAAATGATCCTTCTTAAGAAAAGCCGCTAAAGGTTCAACTGATAAAACATACAATAAAGCTGATAAAGGACATCCCTGTCTTACCGATCTCTCAATAGTAAAAGCGTCAGTTAAAATCCCATTGCATTTCACCCTACTTTTTGCATTTCTATATAATAATCTAATCCACCCTATTATTTTATTACCAAAGCCAAATCTTTCCAAAACCCTAAACAGAAAATCATGTTCTACCCTATCAAAAGCCTTATTTGAATCTATGCTTAACACAATACCCCCCATCTTATCCCCATTCATTTTGTGTATCACGTCTCTAATTGTATTAATTGTGTCAGCTATGTCCCTCCCAGGAACACTATAATTCTGTGTTGGTGCAATAATATCATGTAAAACTCTCTTCATCCTATTCGTTAACATTTTGGCTAAAATCTTGTAATCCACATTCAATAAACTAATAGGCCTATAATTTTCCAATTTTACCTTACTCCCTTTATTTTTATATAAAATAGTTATCATCCCTGTCACCATCGATTCTGAAACACAGTCATTCTCCTCCATATAGTGGTAAACCTCCAATAAAATAGGTGCTAAAAGACTTTCATACATTTTATAAAACTCTGCAATGATCCCATCTACACCAGGGCTCTTATTCACCTGTAAATCCTTAATCGCATCTATAACTTCATTTACTGTAATCGTCCCATCACACATCAACTTATCCTCTACATTAATTTTCACCTCCACACTATCTAAAATCTCATGTACACACCCTTCATCCACCTCCCCTGTCTTAAATAAGTCCCTATAAAAATTCTGCACCGTCTCTAAAATCTCTACATAATCATCTACTACTTCACCCTTTACATTTTCAATCTGTCTAAGATATGTTCTCCTTTGAGTACTCTTCTCTAATCCTAGAAAAAAAGAAGTGCATTTCTCCCCCTCCAAAAAATACTTTGCTTTGCTTCTTATAATAGCCCCCTTACACTTATCTATGTCATATTTACTCAATTTAGCCTTCAACTCTAAAAACTTTTCTATATTATAATTAGGTTCACTGTCACACTTCCCCATTTCTTCATCCAATTTAGCTCTCAACTCATTTTCTTCTCTTTTCATCCTAACCCGCTTTTTCCTTGCATATCTTATACTAAAACCTTTTATTTTTTCCTTAACCTTGTCCCACCATAAACACTTATCATTATCTTTCTGCTTATCCTTCATTTCACATGTTATCAAAGATTTAAGTTGTTTACAATAATCCTCATCCCCCAAATAACTATCATTCATACACCACGTACCACCCCCTGTTCCTTCCTTTTCTAAACCCACCGAGAAAATTAAATATGCATGGTCACTAAAAGTTGTAAAAACATACTTAATATCTTTCATAAAATCTCTTACACCTTCTTTAACTAAAACCAGATCTATTCTAGTTTGTTTTAATTCCCCTAAAACCACCTGCCTTCTAGAAAATTCCCATTTATTGGGATTTTCATCTCTCCATATGTCAATAAGTTTTTTCTCAAACATCACCTTTTTTAAAACCCCCCTAGATGCATCATTTCTAAAGATAGCTCCCCTTGTCATATCTAATCTGTCCATTTTCACATTAAAATCCCCCACCCACACACCATCGTCCCACTTCAAGAAATAAAACCTTGCGCTCTATTTCGTTATTTGGAGCATAAACATTTATAATTCTAAAAATCCTATCCATATACTCAAAATCTAAAACTAAAATCCTCCCATTGTTATCATCATATATATGTACCAGTTTGTCCACCACATCCTTCCTCAATAAAATAGCAACGCCACTAGAGTTCCCCCTACCATTATTCACAAAAATAAAATCCCTCCATATTTTTTAAACTTTCAATACACAATCATTGTCCCAATGCGTCTCTTGTAAACACAAGATATCCACGTTCTTCATTTGAACTATATTTTGAAATTTGTCCATTGTCCTTAAACCATTTACATTTAGGGACATAAAATTAACCATTAATATAAATAATACAATTAAAAAATGTACCTTCATTATCCTTTACTTGTTGACTTGTTTTTTCCCTTTTCCATCCTTTTTCACATCCCCCGCTTTCCTCTTCCTTAGGCCTCCTCTTATTCTCTCTACCTTTTCAGTGTCGTCTGTATCCGAAACCAACTCCAAATCCATCCCATCCAACCAACTCAACCTCTTTCCCGTGTCCGTTGTGCTTTCTGTATCCATTTCCGATTCCTCTATCGTTGTCAGCGTCCCACTCCCCTCCGCTTCCTCTCCTCCCGAGGCACCCGCATGGCCGGAGGCTCCGCTCAAAAACTGTGCATCCCCAGTGCCTCCACCCAGCCCACTCCCCCCCTCATCCTGAAAGCTCCCTCTTCTCATCTCTGAAACCATGCTGCTCCCTATTTCATCCTCCCTCTGCTTAGCCACCTTCTCGCTCTCCTCATCTCCGCTCTTTTCCACGTCCTCTTCTCTGTCATTTTCTTCACCAAGCGGTGATACAGCTACTTCATCGACTAGCTCTTGACTTCTCTCCGCCGGCAAAACCTCTCCACACTTGCACTCCTCTGTTCTTAACCTGCATCCTCCGCAAACTGCCCTCTCCCTTACTCCGACACATTCTCTGGCATAGTGTCCCTGGTTTCCGCACTTAAAACACCTAAAGTCAGGGCAGTCTTTTAAAATATGCCCAGGTTGAATACACAGACGGCACACCCTGACCTGCTTGTCATGAATCACCCTGAAGTATTCACCCCCCTCCTGTGTCTCAAACTTTGTGGAGTACGGCAAAGACTGCACAGTGTCCGTGAACTTCACCTTACAGTATCTCGTTCCATCCACGATCTCTGTCCCCGGCCAAACTCTCCTTCGGATATCCGTGACAGCGGCTACACCCCAGCTCCGCAGCTTTTCTATTATAGCGCCGTCTCCAATATAAACCGGCAAGTTCATAAACGAGACTATTAGTTCGTTTGTCATCACGTCTCTCGCCATTATCTTCGTGTCCTTCATCATGAAACCATCCATTAACCTCTCTTTTCCTTTTGCATTCCGCATCGTGACTTCATATTTCCTGTCTCCTTTTATTCTGCACCCCACAACCTCTCCGCACACTTCCTTAATTGATTTCAGTAATTCCATCGTCGTTATTCTGTCTTCTCCCATCAATTCTACTACCACTGTTCGTTCTTTGCCATATTTGAACCCATCTTCAGGTCCATGTTTTGTCCGTTGTCCATTGTCCTTGTCCATGCCCTTGTTCTTTGCCATGTTGTC
>NW_024604653.1:0-3619 GCF_018296145.1 Oncorhynchus tshawytscha | reverse complement strand
CTGTAGGTGACAGGTACAGGTATAGACTGTAGGTGACAGGTACAGGTATAGACTGTAGGTGACAGGTACAGGTATAGACTGTAGGTGACAGGTACAGGTATAGACTGTAGGTGACAGGTACGGGTATACTGTAGGTGACAGGTACGTATGACTGTAGGTGACAGGTACAGGTATATACTGTAGGTGACAGGTACAGGTATATACTGTAGGTGACAGGTACAGGTATATACTGTAGGTGACAGGTACAGGTATATACTGTAGGTGACAGGTACATACTGTAGGTGACAGGTACAGTACTGTAGGTGACAGGTACTATACTGTAGGTGACAGGTACAGGTATATACTGTAGGTGACAGGTACAGGTATAGACTGTAGGTGACAGGTACAGGTATAGACTGTAGGTGACAGGTACAGGTATAGACTGTAGGTGACAGGTACAGTAGCTGTAGGTGACAGGTATAGACTGTAGGTGACAGGTATATACTGTAGGTGACAGGTACAGGTATATACTGTAGGTGACAGGTACAGGTATAGACTGTAGGTGACAGGTACAGGTATATACTGTAGGTGACAGGTATAGACTGTAGGTGACAGGTACAGGTAGACTGTAGGTGACAGGTACTAGACTGTAGGTGACAGGTACAGGTATATACTGTAGGTGACAGGTACAGGTATAGACTGTAGGTGACAGGTACAGGTATAGACTGTAGGTGACAGGTACAGGTATAGACTGTAGGTGACAGGTACTATGACTGTAGGTGACAGGTATATACTGTAGGTGACAGGTACATAGACTGTAGGTGACAGGTACAGGTATAGACTGTAGGTGACAGGTACAGGTATATACTGTAGGTGACAGGTACAGGTATATACTGTAGGTGACAGGTACAGGTATATACTGTAGGTGACAGGTACATACTGTAGGTGACAGGTACAGGTATAGACTGTAGGTGACAGGTACAGGTATAGACTGTAGGTGACAGGTATATACTGTAGGTGACAGGTACATACTGTAGGTGACAGGTACAGGTATATACTGTAGGTGACAGGTACATACTGTAGGCGACAGGTACATACTGTAGGTGACAGGTACATACTGTAGGCGACAGGTACATACTGTAGGTGACAGGTACATACTGTAGGTGACAGGTACATACTGTAGGTGACAGGTACATACTGTAGGTGACAGGTACATACTGTAGGTGACAGGTACATACTGTAGGTGACAGGTACATACTGTAGGTGACAGGTACATACTGTGGCGACAGGTACATACTGTAGGCGACAGGTACATACTGTAGGCGACAGGTACATACTGTAGGTGACAGGTAGATACTGTAGGTGACAGGTACATACTGTAGGTGACAGGTACATACTGTAGGTGACAGGTACAGGTATATACTGTAGGTGACAGGTACATACTGTAGGTGACAGGTACAGGTACATACTGTAGGTGACAGGTACATACTGTAGGTGACAGGTACATACTGTAGGTGACAGGTACAGGTACATACTGTAGGTGACAGGTACAGGTACATACTGTAGGTGACAGGTACAGGTATATACTGTAGGTGACAGGTACAGGTATAGACTGTAGGTGACAGGTACAGGTATAGACTGTAGGTGACAGGTACATGACTGTAGGTGACAGGTATAGACTGTAGGTGACAGGTACATACTGTAGGTGACAGGTACATACTGTAGGTGACAGGTACAGGTATATACTGTAGGTGACAGGTACAGGTACATACTGTAGGTGACAGGTACAGGTATAGACTGTAGGTGACAGGTACAGGTATAGACTGTAGGTGACAGGTACAGGTATAGACTGTAGGTGACAGGTACATACTGTAGGTGACAGGTACAGGTATAGACTGTAGGTGACAGGTACAGGTATAGACTGTAGGTGACAGGTACAGGTATAGACTGTAGGTGACAGGTACAGGTATATACTGTAGGTGACAGGTACAGGTATATACTGTAGGTGACAGGTACAGGTATAGACTGTAGGTGACAGGTACAGGTATAGACTGTAGGTGACAGGTACAGGTATATACTGTAGGTGACAGGTATAGACTGTAGGTGACAGGTACTATGACTGTAGGTGACAGGTACATACTGTAGGTGACAGGTACAGGTATAGACTGTAGGTGACAGGTACATACTGTAGGTGACAGGTATAGACTGTAGGTGACAGGTACATACTGTAGGTGACAGGTACAGGTATAGACTGTAGGTGACAGGTACAGGTATGACTGTAGGTGACAGGTACAGGTATAGACTGTAGGTGACAGGTACAGGTATGTACTGTAGGTGACAGGTACAGGTATAGACTGTAGGTGACAGGTACAGGTATATACTGTAGGTGACAGGTACAGGTATGTACTGTAGGTGACAGGTACAGGTATAGACTGTAGGTGACAGGTACAGGTATATACTGTAGGTGACAGGTACAGGTATAGACTGTAGGTGACAGGTACAGTACTGTAGGTGACAGGTACAGGGATACTGTAGGTGACAGGTACAGGTATAGACTGTAGGTGACAGGTACAGGTATAGACTGTAGGTGACAGGTACAGGTATAGACTGTAGGTGACAGGTACAGGTATATACTGTAGGTGACAGGTACAGGTATATACTGTAGGTGACAGGTACAGGTATAGACTGTAGGTGACAGGTACAGGTATAGACTGTAGGTGACAGGTACAGGTATAGACTGTAGGTGACAGGTACAGGTATAGACTGTAGGTGACAGGTACAGTACTGTAGGTGACAGGTACATAGACTGTAGGTGACAGGTACAGTATGACTGTAGGTGACAGGTACAGGTACATACTGTAGGTGACAGGTACAGGTATAGACTGTAGGTGACAGGTACAGGTATATACTGTAGGTGACAGGTACAGTACTGTAGGTGACAGGTCATAGACTGTAGGTGACAGGTACTATGACTGTAGGTGACAGGTACAGGTATAGACTGTAGGTGACAGGTACATACTGTAGGTGACAGGTACAGGTACATACTGTAGGTGACAGGTACGATACTGTAGGTGACAGGTACATACTGTAGGTGACAGGTACATACTGTAGGTGACAGGTACTATACTGTAGGTGACAGGTACATACTGTAGGTGACAGGTACAGTACTGTAGGTGACAGGTACATACTGTAGGTGACAGGTACATACTGTAGGTGACAGGTACATACTGTAGGTGACAGGTACATACTGTAGGCGACAGGTACATACTGTAGGCGACAGGTACATACTGTAGGTGACAGGTACATACTGTAGGTGACAGGTACATACTGTAGGTGACAGGTACATACTGTAGGTGACAGGTACTATACTGTAGGTGACAGGTACATACTGTAGGTGACAGGTACATACTGTAGGTGACAGGTACATACTGTAGGTGACAGGTACATACTGTGGCGACAGGTACATACTGTAGGTGACAGGTATATACTGTAGGTGACAGGTACAGGTATATACTGTAGGTGACAGGTACAGGTATATACTGTAGGTGACAGGTACATACTGTAGGTGACAGGTACGTATACTGTAGGTGACAGGTACAGGTATATACTGTAGGTGACAGGTACATACTGTAGGTGACAG
>NW_024604652.1:0-3619 GCF_018296145.1 Oncorhynchus tshawytscha | reverse complement strand
TGGTGTGATTAATGGGGAACCAATTACTGGTTTCCACAATGTTTGTGCGACAGTCACTCCCTCCTTTGGCCTTGGGGGAAGTGTGTGGTAGTGTCTGGAGTTGACAATTGTTTTATGCCATTAGATGAGTTGGTGTTTCTGTACGAGGAGTAACAGGAATGAGATCGGAACCTCGTCTTAGGGGCCAAACTGAACGATAATTTATAGCGAATGCTATCTGGCTACGGGATACTCCTTTGTCATTTATAAAGTCTCACTTTGTGAACTGTTCCTAATATCTGTGGTTTGTTATGTCGACTAGGGGGGTGGATCTTTGCTATAAAAGATCTCAGGAGCCATTGTCGTTGAATGGGTCTAACTGCTTTGCTTTATCTTGGCCAGGTCGCAATTGTAAATGAGAACTTGTTCTCAACTTGCCTACCTGGTTAAATAAAGGTGAAATAAAAAAATAAAAAATAAAAAATAAATTGTGTTGCCACTCTCAACTGATCATTAGAAAATGGTGAATCGTTGAAAGTCATTGCTATTGCAAAGCTCTTATTATTAAAGATGTAGTTGAGGTATAACTCTGACAAGTGAGAAAAGTTTGTCTCTCGTAATTTTATAATAAAGAAATAAACCACCACAGGCTCCGCTGAAAGCCAGGTGTAACAGTGATAAGGTGTTGGGACTCTGCTGATAGCCAGGTGTAACAGTGGTAAGGTGTTGGGACTCTGTTGATAACCAGGTGTAGCAGTGGTAAGGTGTTGGGACTCTGCTGATAACCAGGTGTAGCAGTGGTAAGGTGTTGGGACTCTGCTGATATCCAGGTGTAGCAGTGGTAAGGTGTTGGGACTCTGTTGATAACCAGGTGTAACAGTGGTAAGGTGTTGGGACTCTGCTGATAACCAGGTGTAACAGTGGTAAGGTGTTGGGACTCTGCTGATAACCAGGTGTAGCAGTGGTAAGGTGTTGGGACTCTGCTGATAACCAGGTGTAACAGTGGTAAGGTGTTGGGCCTCTGTTGATAACCAGGTATAACAGTGGTAAGGTGTTGGGACTCTGCTGATAACCAGGTGTAACAGTGGTAAGGTGTTGGGACTCTGCTGATAGCCAGGTGTAGTGGTAAGGTGTTGGGACTCTGTTGATAACCAGGTGTAACAGTGGTAAGGTGTTGGGACCCTGCTGATAACCAGGTGTAGCAGTGGTAAGGTGTTGGGACTCTGCTGATAACCAGGTGTAACAGTGGTAAGGTGTTGGGACTCTGCTGGTAGCCAGGTGTAACAGTGGTAAGGTGTTGGGACTCTGCTGATAACCAGGTATAACAGTGGTAAGGTGTTGGGACTCTGCTGATAACCAGGTGTAACAGTGGTAAGGTGTTGGGACTCTGCTGATAACCAGGTATAACAGTGGTAAGGTGTTGGGACTCTGCTGATAACCAGGTATAACAGTGGTAAGGTGTTGGGACTCTGCTGATAACCAGGTATAACAGTGGTAAGGTGTTGGGACTCTGCTGATAACCAGGTGTAACAGTGGTAAGGTGTTGGGACTCTGCTGATAACCAGGTGTAACAGTGGTAAGGTGTTGGGACTCTGTTGATAACCAGGTATAACAGTGGTAAGGTGTTGGGACTCTGCTGATAACCAGGTGTAACAGTGGTAAGGTGTTGGGACTCTGCTGATAGCCAGGTGTAGTGGTAAGGTGTTGGGACTCTGTTGATAACCAGGTGTAACAGTGGTAAGGTGTTGGGACCCTGCTGATAACCAGGTGTAGCAGTGGTAAGGTGTTGGGACTCTGCTGATAACCAGGTGTAACAGTGGTAAGGTGTTGGTCCTAACAGTTTGTGGGCACCGTTGGTCACCGTTATAGTGCAATTCATGTATTGTTTAGTGTTGTGTGGTGTAGAGGCTTTGCTGGCATGCATCCCAAATTTCTTTGGGGGGGGAGCACCAAGATATACATGCTAAAATTGCCAGTACTCTGATCTCTGAGTGTGCGTTCTCTAATTCTCTCCTTCTCTCTGTCTTTCTCTCTCTCGGAGGACCTGAGCCCTAGGACCATGCCCCAGGACTACCTGACATGATGACTCCTTGCTGTCCCCAGTCCACCTGGCCATGCTGCTGCTCCAGTTTCAACTTCCACCTGACTGTGCTGCTGCTCCAGTTTCAACTGTTCTGCCTTATTATTATACGACCATGCTGGTCATTTATGAACATTTGAACATCTTGGCCATGTTCTGTTATAATCTCCACCCGGCACAGCCAGAAGAGGACTGGCCACCCCACATAGCCTGGTTCCTCTCTAGGTTTCTTCCTAGGTTTTGGCCTTTCTAGGGAGTTTTTCCTAGCCACCGTGCTTCTACACCTGCATTGCTTGCTGTTTGGGGTTTTAGGCTGGGTTTCTGTACAGCACTTTGAGATATCAGCTGATGTACGAAGGGCTATATAAATACATTTGATTTGATTTGATTTGATCTCAGATCTCCACATAGTTTTGCCAACAGGTGTGAGCACACTGGATGTGGTTTGATGTAGTTTACAATCAAAGTTACCTGCTGCAGTAGATCTGAGTTCTGTGCTCACCTCTTTTGCCGCCAGTTGCTCTCGGTTTATACAACGCATCCAGTCTGGGGTCAGTCTGGGGTCAAATCAAATCAAATGTATTTGTATAGCCCTTCGTACATCCGCTGATATTTCAAAGTGCTGTACAGAAACCCAGCCTAAAACCCCATACAGCAAGCAATGCAGGTGTAGAAGCACGGTGGCTAGGAAAAACTCCCTAGAAAGGCCAAAACCTAGGAAGAAACCTAGAGAGGAACCAGGCTATGAGGGGTGGCCAGTCCTCTTCTGGCTGTGCCGGGTGGAGATTATAACAGAACATGGCAAAGATGTTCAAATGTTCATAAATGACCAGCATGGTCAAATAATAATAATCAAATAATAATCACAGGCAGAACAGTTGAAACTGGAGCAGCAGCACGGCCAGGTGGACTGGGGACATCAAGGAGTCATCATGTCAGGTAGTCCTGAGGCATGGTCCTAGGGCTCAGGTCCTCCTCCGAGAGAAAGAAAGAGAGAAAGAGAGAATTAGAGAGAGCATACTTAAATTCACACAGGACACCGGATAGGACAGGACAAGTACTCCAGATATAACAAACTGACCCTAGCCTGACCCTAGCCCCCCGACACATAAACTACTGCAGCATAAATGCTGGAGGCTGAGACAGGAGGAGTCAGGAGACACTGTGGCCCCATCCGAGGACACCCCCGGACAGGGCCAAACAGGCAGGATATAACCCCACCCACTTTGCCAAAGCACAGCCCCCACACCACTAGAGGGATATCTTCAACCACCAATTTACCATCCTGAGACAAGGCCGAGTATAGCCCACAAAGACCTCCGCCACGGCACAACCCAAGGGGGGACGCCAACCCAGACAGGAAGATGACATCAGTGACTCAACCCACTCAAGTGACGCACCCCTCCTAGGGACGGTATGAAAGAGCCCTAGTAAGCCAGTGAGCCCCTGTAATAGGGTTAGAGGCAGAGAATCCCAGTGGAAAGAGGGGAACCGGCCAGGCAGAGACAGCAAGGGCGGTTCGTTGCTCCAGAGCCTTTCCGTTCACCTTTACACTCCTGG
>NW_024604651.1:0-3618 GCF_018296145.1 Oncorhynchus tshawytscha | reverse complement strand
TCAAATCAAATCAAATCGAATCAAAATCAAATTTTATTTGTCACATACACATGGTTAGCAGATGTTAATGCGAGTGTAGCGAAATGCTTGTGCTTCTAGTTCCGACAATGCAGTAATAACAGGCAAGTAATCTAACTAACAATTCAAAAAAAAACTACTGTCTTATACACAGTGTAAGGGGATAAAGAATATGTACATAAGGATATATGAATGAGTGATGGTACAGAGCAGCATAGGCAAGATACAGTAGATGATATCGAGTACAGTATATACATATGAGATAAGTATGTAAACCAAGTGGCATAGTTAAAGTGGCTAGTGATACATGTATTACATAAGAGGATGCAGTCGATGATATAGAGTACAGTATCAACGTATGCATATGAGATGAACAAT
The DNA here is from genome assembly GCF_018296145.1 of Oncorhynchus tshawytscha. Classification (NCBI taxonomy): domain Eukaryota; kingdom Metazoa; phylum Chordata; class Actinopteri; order Salmoniformes; family Salmonidae; genus Oncorhynchus; species Oncorhynchus tshawytscha. The sequence continues at coordinate 3,222 of NW_024604651.1, read as the reverse complement.
GTAGGGTAAGTAACATTATATAAGGTAGCATTGTTTAAAGTGGCTAGTGATATATTACATCATTTCCCATCAATTCCCATGATTAAAGTGGCTGGAGTAGAGTCGAGTGTCATTGACAGTGTGTTGGCAGTAGCCACTCAATGTTAGTGGTGGCTGTTTAACAGTCTGATGGCCTTGAGATAAACTGTTTTCAGTCTCTCGGTCCCAGCTTTAATGCACCTGTACTGACCTCGCCTTCTGGATGACAGCGGGGTGAACAGGCAGTGGCTCGGGGGTGGTTGATGTGTCCTTGATGATCTTTTATGGCCTTCCTGTAGCATCGGGTGGTGTAGGTGTCCTGGAGGGCAGGTAGTTTGCCCCGGTGATGCGTTGTGCAGACCTCACTACCCTCTGGAGCCTTACGGTTGAGGGGCGGGTGCAGTTGCCATACCAGGCGGTGATACAGCCCGCCAGGATGCTCTCGATTGCATCTGTAGAAGTTTGTGAGTGCTTTTGGTGACAGAAGCCGAATTTCTTCAGCCTCCTGAGGTTGAAGATGCGCTGCTGCGCCTTCCTCACGATGCTGTCTGTGTGAGTGGACCAATTCAGTTTGTCTGTGATGTATGCCGAGGAACTTAAACTTGCTACCCTCTCCACTACTGTTCCATCGATGTGGATGGGGTGTTCCCTCTGCTGTTTCCTGAAGTCCACAATCATCTCCCTTAGTTTTGTTGACGTTGAGTGAGGTTATTTTCCTGACACCACACTCCGAGGCCCTCACCTCCTCCCTGTAGGCCGTCTCGTCGTTGTTGGTAATCAAGCCTACCACTGTTGTGTCGTCCGCAAACTTGATGATTGAGTTGGAGCGTGCATGGCCACGCAGTCGTGGGTGAAACAGGGAGTACAGGAGGGGGCTCAGAACTGGACCTGTGGGGCCCCAGTGTTGAGGATCAGCGGGGAGGAGATGTTGTTGCCCTACCCCTCACCACCTGGGGCGGCCGTCAGAAGTCAGTACCCAGTTGCACAGGGCGGGGTCGAGACCCAGGGTCTCGAGCTTGATGACGAGCTTGGAGGTACTATGGTGTTGAATGCCGAGCTGTAGTCGATGAACAGCATTCATCGACTACAGCTCGGTTGCAGCGTTCTGGATGAGTTGCATGGGTTTGATGGCACAAGTGGGGAGCCCAGCAAGCAGCCAGTTGCAGTAGTCCAGACAGGATAGACAGGATGCAGAATACACACAGGATAGACAGGATGCAGAATACACACAGGATAGACAGGATGCAGAATACACACAGGATAGACAGGATGCAGAATACACACAGCAGATGACAGGATGCAGAATACACACAGGATAGACAGGATGCAGAATACACACAGGATAGACAGGATGCAGAATACACACAGGATAGACAGGATGCAGAATACACACAGGATAGACAGGATGCAGAATACACACAGGAGATGACAGGATGCAGAATACACAGGATAGACAGGATGCAGAATACACACAGGATAGACAGGATGCAGAATACACACAGGAGATGACAGGATGCAGAATACACACAGGATAGACAGGATGCAGAATACACACAGGAGATGACAGGATGCAGAATACACACAGGAGATGACAGGATGCAGAGGCACAGGAGATGACAGGATGCAGAATACACACAGGATAGACAGGATGCAGAATACACACAGGATAGACAGGATGCAGAATACACACAGGATAGACAGGATGCAGAATACACACAGGAGATGACAGGATGCAGAATACACACAGGGATAGACAGGATGCAGAATACACACAGGATAGACAGGATGCAGAATACACACAGGATAGACAGGATGCAGAATACACACAGGAGATTATTTGAGGATGCAGAATGCCACACACAGGATGACAGGTATGAATACACACAGGATAGACAGGATGCACACACACAGATAGACAGGATGCAGGGAATACACACAGGATAGATAGATGCAGAATACACACAGGAGATGACAGGATGCAGAATACACACAGAGAGACAGGATGCAGAATACACAGTAGATAGACAGGATGAATACACACAGGAGATGACAGGGATGCAGAATACACACAGGGATAGACAGGATGCAGAATACACACAGGATGACAGGATGCAGAATACACACAGGATAGACAGGATGCAGAATACACACAGGAGATGATGATGCAGAATACACATGGTAGCACAGACAGGATGCAGAATACACACAGGATAGACAGGATGCAGAATACACACAGGAGATGACAGGATGCAGAATACACACAGGATAGACAGGATGCAGAATACACACAGGATAGACAGGATGCAGAATACACACAGGAGATGACAGGATGCAGAATACAGGGAACCGGAAGAGGAACGTGGTGGATGATTGGATGGGTCACTCCTCGCTCAGAGAGCTTTTCACACAAATAGGACAGGGTAATAACTGATGTTGTTTTCTCCCCATGTCAATAGATTTGTGTCCTCATCTGATATCATACTGTAGACATTCTGTTTCTCCCCATGTCAATAGGGCTGTGTCCTCGTCTGATATCATACTGTAGACATTCTGTTTCTCCCCATGTCAATAGGGCTGTGTCCTCATCTGATATCATACTGTAGACATTCTGTTTCTCCCCATGTCAATAGGGCTGTGTCCTCGTCTGATATCATACTGTAGACATTCTGTTTCTCCCCATGTCAATAGGGCTGTGTCCTCGTCTGATATCATACTGTAGACATTCTGTTTCTCCCCATGTCAATAGGGCTGTGTCCTCGTCTGATATCATACTGTAGACATTCTGTTTCTCCCCATGTCAATAGGGCTGTGTCCTCGTCTGATATCATACTGTAGACATTCTGTTTCTCCCCATGTCAATAGGGCTGTGTCCTCGTCTGATATCATACTTGTTGGAGAATAATCAGAATTAGTTGGTAACATAGGTAAGATGTTTTATATTCATCATATGTTTGTAAGTTACTTCTCATCAGAATGTTTTTGTATAATACTGTGGCGGGGTTTGCAGTCATCTGGTCTCTGTCAAGACTAAGTTACGTGGGCCGTGGAGAGATGAGAGGTCAAGCGTGGATCTCTTGGCTCCACAATGTCTGTGTGCCAGTAAATGTGTCTCTGTGATCTTGTCAAGATAGGATGGATTTGATATATGCCTGTTGATATGGAGGATTTGTTTATGGTTCTGAGTTTGAGAAAAGAACATAGTTT
>NW_024604650.1:0-3615 GCF_018296145.1 Oncorhynchus tshawytscha | reverse complement strand
AGGTATAATGTTCCCCTGTACCTTTATATCAAGGTATAATGTGGAGGTATAATGGTCCCCTGTAGCTTTATATCAAGGTATAATGTTCCCCTGTACCTTTATATCAAGGTATAATGTTCCCCTGTACCTTTATATCAAGGTATAATGTGGAGGTATAATGTTCCCCTGTACCTTTATATCAAGGTATAATGTGGAGGTATAATGTTCCCCTGTACCTTTATATCAAGGTATAATGTGGAGGTATAATGTTCCCCTGTACCTTTATATCAAGGTATAATGTTCCCCTGTACCTTTATATCAAGGTATAATGTGGAGGTATAATGTTCCCCTGTACCTTTATATCAAGGTATAATGTGGAGGTATAATGTTCCCCTGTACCTTTATATCAAGGTATAATGTGGAGGTATAATGTTCCCCTGTACCTTTATATCAAGGTATAATGTTCCCCTGTACCTTTATATCAAGGTATAATGTTCCCCTGTACCTTTATATCAAGGTATAATGTTCCCCTGTACCTTTATATCAAGGTATAATGTTCCCCTATACCTTTATATCAAGGTATAATGTGGAGGTATAATGTTCCCCTGTACCTTTATATCAAGGTATAATGTTCCCCTGTACCTTTATATCAAGGTATAATGTTCCCCTGTACCTTTATATCAAGGTATAATGTGGAGGTATAATGTTCCCATGTACCTTTATATCAAGGTATAATGTTCCCCTGTACCTTTATATCAAGGTATAATGTGGAGGTATAATGTTCCCCTGTACCTTTATATCAAGGTATAATGTTCCCCTGTACCTTTATATCAAGGTATAATGTTCCCCTGTACCTTTATATCAAGGTATAATGTGGAGGTATAATGTTCCCCTGTACCTTTATATCAAGGTATAATGTTCCCCTGTACCTTTATATCAAGGTATAATGTTCCCCTGTACCTTTATATCAAGGTATAATGTTCCCCTGTACCTTTATATCAAGGTATAATGTTCCCCTGTACCTTTATATCAAGGTATAATGTGGAGGTTTAATGTTCCCTGTACCTTTATATCAAGGTATAATGTTCCCTGTAGCTTTATATCAAGGTATAATGTTCCCCTGTACCTTTATATCAAGGTATAATGTTCCCCTGTACCTTTATATCAAGGTATAATGTGGAGGTATAATGTTCCCCTGTACCTTTATATCAAGGTATAATGTGGAGGTATAATGTTCCCCTGTACCTTTATATCAAGGTATAATGTGGAGGTATAATGTTCCCCTGTACCTTTATATCAAGGTATAATGTGGAGGTATAATGTTCCCCTGTACCTTTATATCAAGGTATAATGTTCCCCTGTACCTTTATATCAAGGTATAATGTGGAGGTATAATGTTCCCCTGTACCTTTATATCAAGGTATAATGTGGAGGTATAATGTTCCCCTGTACCTTTATATCAAGGTATAATGTGGAGGTATAATGTTCCCCTGTACCTTTATATCAAGGTATAATGTTCCCCTGTACCTTTATATCAAGGTATAATGTTCCCCTGTACCTTTATATCAAGGTATAATGTTCCCCTGTACCTTTATATCAAGGTATAATGTTCCCCTGTACCTTTATATCAAGGTATAATGTTCCCCTGTACCTTTATATCAAGGTATAATGTGGAGGTATAATGTTCCCCTGTACCTTTATATCAAGGTATAATGTGGAGGTATAATGTTCCCCTGTACCTTTATATCAAGGTATAATGTGGAGGTATAATGTTCCCCTGTACCTTTATATCAAGGTATAATGTTCCCCTGTACCTTTATATCAAGGTATAATGTTCCCCTGTACCTTTATCTCAAGGTATAATGTTCCCCTGTACCTTTATATCAAGGTATAATGTGGAGGTATAATGTTCCCCTGTACCTTTCTATCAAGGTATAATGTGGAGGTTTAATGTTCCCTGTTCCTTTATATCAAGGTATAATGTTCCCCTGTACCTTTAGATCAAGGTATAATCTGGAGGTATAATCTACCCCTGTACCTTTATATCAAGGTATAATGTTCCCCTGTACCTTTATATCAAGGTATAATGTTCCCCTGTACCTTTATATCAAGGTATAATGTTCCCCTGTACCTTTATATCAAGGTATAATGTTCCCCTGTACCTTTATATCAAGGTATAATGTTCCCCTGTACCTTTATATCAAGGTATAATGTGGAGGTATAATGTTCCCCTGTACCTTTATATCAAGGTATAATGTGGAGGTATAATGTTCCCCTGTACCTTTAGATCAAGGTATAATGTGGAGGTATAATGTTCCCCTGTACCTTTATATCAAGGTATAATGTTCCCCTGTACCTTTATATCAAGGTATAATGTTCCCCTGTACCTTTATATCAAGGTATAATGTTCCCCTGTACCTTTATATCAAGGTATAATGTGGAGGTATAATGTTCCCCTGTACCTTTATATCAAGGTATAATGTGGAGGTATAATGTTCCCCTGTACCTTTATATCAAGGTATAATGTTCCCCTGTACCTTTATATCAAGGTATAATGTTCCCCTGTACCTTTATATCAAGGTATAATGTGGAGGTATAATGTTCCCCTGTACCTTTATATCAAGGTATAATGTTCCCCTGTACCTTTATATCAAGGTATAATGTTCCCCTGTACCTTTATATCAAGGTATAATGTGGAGGTATAATGTTCCCCTGTACCTTTATATCAAGGTATAATGTTCCCCTGTACCTTTATATCAAGGTATAATGTTCCCCTGTACCTTTATATCAAGGTATAATGTGGAGGTATAATGTTCCCCTGTACCTTTATATCAAGGTATAATGTGGAGGTATAATGTTCCCCTGTACCTTTATATCAAGGTATAATGTGGAGGTATAATGTTCCCCTGTACCTTTATATCAAGGTATAATGTTCCCCTGTACCTTTATATCAAGGTATAATGTGGAGGTATAATGTTCCCCTGTACCTTTATATCAAGGTATAATGTGGAGGTATAATGTTCCCCTGTACCTTTATATCAAGGTATAATGTGGAGGTATAATGTTCCCCTGTACCTTTATATCAAGGTATAATGTTCCCCTGTACCTTTATATCAAGGTATAATGTTCCCCTGTACCTTTATATCAAGGTATAATGTTCCCCTGTACCTTTATATCAAGGTATAATGTGGAGGTATAATGTTCCCCTGTACCTTTATATCAAGGTATAATGTGGAGGTATAATGTTCCCCTGTACCTTTATATCAAGGTATAATGTTCCCCTGTACCTTTATATCAAGGTATAATGTTCCCCTGTACCTTTATATCAAGGTATAATGTGGAGGTATAATGTTCCCATGTACCTTTATATCAAGGTATAATGTTCCCCTGTACCTTTAGATCAAGGTATAATGTGGAGGTATAATGTTCCCCTGTACCTTTATATCAAGGTATAATGTTCCCCTGTACCTTTATATCAAGGTATAATGTTCCCTGTACATTTATATCAAGGTATAATGTGGAGGTTTAATGTTCCCTGTACCTTTATATCAAGGTATAATGTGGAGGTATAATGTTCCCTGTACCTTTATATCAAGGTATAATGTTCCCCTGTACCTTTATATCAAGGTATAATGT
>NW_024604649.1:0-3612 GCF_018296145.1 Oncorhynchus tshawytscha | reverse complement strand
TCTCAGCTATGTTAGGTGATACTGTGTCTCTCAGCTATGTTAGGTGATACTGTGTCTCTCAGCTATGTTAGGTGATACTGTATCTCAGCTATGTTAGGTGATACTGTGTCTCTCAGCTATGTTAGGTGATACTGTATCTCTCAGCTATGTTAGGTGATACTGTATCTCTCAGCTATGTTAGGTGATACTGTATCTCTCAGCTATGTTAGGTGATACTGTGTCTCTCAGCTATGTTAGGTGATACTGTATCTCTCAGCTATGTTAGGTGATACTGTATCTCTCAGCTATGTTAGGTGATACTGTGTCTCTCAGCTATGTTAGGTGATACTGTATCTCTCAGCTATGTTAGGTGATACTGTATCTCTCAGCTATGTTAGGTGATACTGTATCTCTCAGCTATGTTAGGTGATACTGTATCTCTCAGCTATGTTAGGTGATACTGTGTCTCTCAGCTATGTTAGGTGATACTGTATCTCTCAGCTATGTTAGGTGATACTGTATCTCTCAGCTATGTTAGGTGATACTGTATCTCTCAGCTATGTTAGGTGATACTGTGTCTCTCAGCTATGTTAGGTGATACTGTATCTCTCAGCTATGTTAGGTGATACTGTATCTCTCAGCTATGTTAGGTGATACTGTATCTCTCAGCTATGTTATGTGATACTGTATCTCTCAGCTATGTTAGGTGATACTGTATCTCTCAGCTATGTTAGGTGATACTGTATCTCTCAGCTATGTTAGGTGATACTGTGTCTCAGCTATGTTAGGTGATACTGCCTGTGTCTCTCAGCTATGTTAGGTGATACTGTGTCTCTCAGCTATGTTAGGTGATACTGTGTCTCCAGCTATGTTAGGTGATACTGTGTCTCAGCTATGTTAGGTGATACTGTGTCTCCAGCTATGTTAGGTGATACTGGTCTCAGCTATGTTAGGTGATACTGTATCTCTCAGCTATGTTAGGTGATACTGTGTCTCAGCTATGTTAGGTGATACTGTGTCTCTCAGCTATGTTAGGTGATACTGTGTCTCAGCTATGTTAGGTGATACTGTGTCTCAGCTATGTTAGGTGATACTGTGTCTCTCAGCTATGTTATGTACTGTGTCTCTAGGTTAGGTGATACTGTGTCTCAGCTATGTTAGGTGATACTGTATCTTAGGTGATACTCAGCTATGTTAGGTGATACTGTAGGTCTCTGCTATGTTAGGTGATACTGTATCTCTTAGCTATGTTAGGTGATACTGTATCTCTCAGCTTGTTAGGATACTGTGTCCTCAGCTATGTTAGGTGATACTGTATCTCTCAGCTATGTTAGGTGATACTGTATCTCCTAGCTATGTTAGGTGATACTGTGTCTCTCAGCTATGTTAGGTGATACTGTGTCTCCCAGCTATGTTAGGTGATACTGTATCTCTCAGCTATGTTAGGTGATACTGTGTCTCTCAGCTATGTTAGGTGATACTGTATCTCTCAGCCAGTGATACTGTATCTCTCAGCTATGTTAGGTGATACTGTATCTCTCAGCTTAGTGTTAGGGTGACACTGTGTTAGGTGATACTGTGTCTCAGCTATGTTAGGTGATACTGTGTCCCTAGCCATATTAGGTGATACTGTATCTCTCAGCTATGTTAGGTGATACTGTATCTCAGCTATGTTAGGTGATACTGTTTCTCCTCAGCTATGTTAGGTGATACTGTATCTCTCAGCTATGTTAGGTGATACTGTGTCTCTCAGCTATGTTAGGTGATACTGCATTCTCAGCTATGTTAGGTGATACTGTATCTCCTCAGCTATGTTAGGTGGATACTGTGTCTCTCAGCCATGTTAGGTGATACTGTATCTCTCAGTTATGTTAGGTGATACTGTATCTCTCAGCTATGTTAGGTGATACTATCTAGGTTAGATACTGTATCTCAGCTATGTTAGGTGATACTGTGTCTCTCAGCTATGTTAGGTGATACTGTATCTCTCAGCTATGTTAGGTGATTGCATCTCCTTAGGCCATGTTAGGTGATACTGTATCTCCAGCTATGTTAGGTGATACTGTGTCTCAGCTTATGTTAGGTGATACTGTGTCTCAGCTTATGTTAGGTGATACTGTGTCTCCCTTAGCTATGTTAGGTGATACTGTATCTCCTAGCTATGTTAGGTGATACTGTATCTCGGCCAGTGTTAGGTGATACTGCATTCTCTCAGCTATGTTAGGTGATACTGTATCTCTAGCCATGTTAGGTGATACTGTGTCTCAGCTATGTTAGGTGATACTGTGTCTCTCAGCTATGTTAGTGATACTGTATCTCTCAGCTATGTTAGGTGATACTGTGTCTCAGCTATGTTAGGTGATACTGTGCTCCAGCCATGTTAGGTGATACTGTGTCTCTCAGCTATGTTAGGTGATACTGTGTCTCAGCTATTTTAGGTGATACTGTATCTCTCAGCCATGTTAGGTGATACTGTATCTCAGCTATGTTAGGTAATACTGTATCTCCCAGCTATGTTAGGTGATACTGTATCTCTCAGCTATGTTAGGTGATAAATCAAATCAAATCAAATCAAATCAAATTTTATTTGTCACATACACATGGTTAGCAGATGTTAATGCGAGTGTAGCGAAATGCTTGTGCTTCTAGTTCCGACAATGCAGTAATAACGAGCAAGTAATCTAACTAACAATTCCAAAAAAAACGACTGTCTTATACACAGTGTAAGGGGATAAAGAATATGTACATAAGGATATATGAATGAGTGATGGTACAGAGCAGCATAGGCAAGATACAGTAGATGATATCGAGTACAGTATATACATATGAGATAAGTATGTAAACCAAGTGGCATAGTTAAAGTGGCTAGTGATACATGTATTACATAAGGATGCAGTCGATGATATAGAGTACAGTATCAACGTATGCATATGAGATGAACAATGTAGGGTAAGTAACATTATATAAGGTAGCATTGTTTAAAGTGGCTAGTGATATATTTACATAATTTCCCATCAATTCCCATGATTAAAATGGCTGGAGTAGAGTCAGTGTCATTGACAGTGTGTTGGCAGTAGCCACTCAATGTTAGTGGTGGCTGTTTAACAGTCTGATGGCCTTGAGATAGAAGCTGTTTTTCAGTCTCTCGGTCCCAGCTTTGATGCACCTGTACTGACCTCGCCTTCTGGATGACAGCGGGGTGAACAGGCAGTGGCTCGGGTGGTTGATGTCCTTGATGATCTTTATGGCCTTCCTGTAGCATCGGGTGGTGTAGGTGTCCTGGAGGGCAGGTAGTTTGCCCCCCGGTGATGCGTTGTGCAGACCTCACTACCCTCTGGAGAGCCTTACGGGCGGTGCAGTTGCCATACCAGGCGGTGATACAGCCCGCCAGGATGCTCTCGATTGTGCATCTGTAGAAGTTTGTGAGTGCTTTTGGTGACAAGCCGAATTTCTTCAGCCTCCTGAGGTTGAAGAGGCGCTGCTGCGCCTTCCTCACGATGCTGTCTGTGTGAGTGGACCAATTCAGTTTGTCTGTGATGTGTATGCCGAGGAACTTAAAACTTGCTACCCTCTCCACTACTGTTCCATCGATGTGGATGGGGGGGGGGTGTTCCCTCTGCTGTTTCCTGAAGT
>NW_024604648.1:0-3608 GCF_018296145.1 Oncorhynchus tshawytscha | reverse complement strand
CCAGCTGGCGACCCAAAACAACGACGTCGTAAAAGAGACAAACAAAGCGGTCTTCTGGTCAGGCTCCGGAGATGGGCACATCGCGCACCACTCCCTAGCATACTCCCAGTCTCTTGACAACAAGGTTGATGAAATCTGAGCAAGGGTAGCAAGGATAGCATTCCAGAGAGACATCAGAGACTGTAACATCCTTTGCTTCACGGAAACATGGCTCAATCGAGAGACGCTATCAGAGTCGGTGCAGCCAGCTGGTTTCTTCACGCATCGCGCCGACAGAAACAAGCATCTTTCTGGTAAGAAGGGCGGGGGTGTATGCCTTATGATTAACGAGACGTGGTGTGATCATAACAACATACAGGAACTCAAGTCCTTCTGTTCACCTGACTTAGAATTCCTCACAATCAAATGTCGACCGCATTGTCTACCAAGGGAATTCTCTTAGATTATGATCACAGCTGTATATATTCCCCTCCAAGCAGACACATCGATGGCCCTGAACAAACTTTATTTGACTCAATGCAAACTGGAAACCACATATCCTGAGGCTGCATTCATTGTAGCTGGGGATTTTAACAAGGCTAATCTGAAAACAAGACTCCTTAAATTGTATCAGCATATTGATTGCGCAACCAGGGCTGGTAAAACCCTGGATCATTGTTATTCTAACTTCCGCGATGCATATAAGGCTCTCCCCCGCCCTCCTTTCGGAAAAGCTGACCACGACTCCATTTTGTTGCTCCCAGCCTACAGACAGAAACTAAAACAAAAAGCTCAGGCCTGTTCAACGCTGGTCCGACCATTCTGATTCCACGCTTCAAGACTGCTTCGATCATGTGGATTGGGATATGTTCTGCATTGTGTCCAACAAGAACATTGACGAATACGCTGATTCGGTGAGCGAGTTCAAAAGAAAGTGTATTGACGATGTCGTACCCATAGCAATGATTAAAACATTCCCAAAACAGAAACTGTGGATTGATGGCAGCATTCGGTGAAACTGAAAGCGCAAACCACTGCTTTTAACCAGGGTAAGATGACCGGAAACATGACCGAATACAAACAGTGTGGCTATTCCCTCCGCAAGGCAATCAAACAAGCTAAGCTTCAGTATAGAGACAAAGTAGAGTGGCAATTCAACGGCTCAGACACAAGAAGTATGTGGCATGGTCTACAGTCAATCACGGATTACAAGAAGAAAACCAGCCCCGTCGCGGACCAGGATGTCTTGCTCCCAGTCAGAATAAATAACTTTTTGTCCGCTTTGAGGACAATACAGTGCCACTGACACTGCCCGCAACCAAAACCTGCAGGCTCTCCTTCACTGCAGCCGACGTGAGTAAAACATTTAAACGTGTTAACCCTTGCAAGGCTGCAGGCCCAGATGGCATCCCCAGCCGTGCCCTCAGAGCATGCGCAGACCAGCTGGCTGGTGTGTTTACGGACATATTCAATCAATCCTTACCCCAGTCTGTTGTTCCCACATGCTTCAAGAGGGCCACCATTGTCCCTGTTCCCAAGAAAGCTAAGGTAACTGAGCTAAACGACTACCGTCCGTAGTTCTCACGTCCGTCATCATGAAGTGCTTTGAGAGACTTGTCAAGGACCATATCACCTCCACCCTACCTGACACCCTAGACCCACTCCAGACCCTGGGTCTCGACCCCGCCCTGTGCAACTGGGTACTGGACTTCCTGACGGGCCGCCCCCAGGTGGCGAGGGTAGGTAACAACATCTCCACCCCGCTGATCCTCAACACTGGGGCCCCACAAGGGTGAGTTCTGAGCCCTCTCCTGTACTCCCTGTTCACCCACGACTGCGTGGCCATGCACGCCTCCAACTCAATCATCAAGTTTGCGGACGATACTACAGTGATAGGCTTGATTACCAACAACGATGAGACGGCTTCCATGGAGAAGGTGAGGGCCCTCGGAGTGTGGTGTCAGAAAAATAACCTCACACTCAATGTCGACAAAACAAAGGAGATGATTGTGGACTTCAGGAAACAGCAGAGGGAGCACCCCCCTATCCACATCGACGGGACAGTAGTGGAGAGGGTAGTAAGTTTTAAGTTCCTCGGCGTACACATCACGGACAAACGGAATTGGTCCACCCACACAGACAGCGTCGTGAAGAAGGCGCAGCAGCGCCGCTTCAACCTCAGGAGGCTGAAGAAATTCGTCTTGTCACCAAAAGCACTCACAAACTTTTACAGATGCACAATCGAGAGCATCCTGTCAGGCTGTATCACCGCCTGGTATGGCAACTGCTCCACCCACAACCGTAAGGCTCTCCAGAGGGTAGTGAGGTCTGCACAACGCATCACCGGGGGCAAACTACCTGCCCTCCAGGACACCTACACCACCCGATGTCACAGGAAGGCCATAAAGATCATCAAGGACAACAACCACCCGAGCCACTGGCTGTTCACCCCGCTATCATCCAGAAGGCGAAGTCAGTACAGGTGCATCAAAGCAGGGACCGAGAGACTGAACAACAGCTTCTATCTCAAGGCCATTAGACTGTTAAACAGCCACCACTAACATTGAGTGGCTGCTGCCAACACACTGATTCAACTCCAGCCACTTTAATAATGGAAATTGATGGAAATTGATGTAAAAAATATATCACTAGCCACTTTAAAAATTGCTACTTAATATAATGTTTACATACCCTACATAAATCATCTCATATGTATGTACTGTACTCGATACCATCTACTGCATCTTGCCTATGCCGTTCTGTACCATCTACTGCATCTTTATATAATACATGTATCACTAGCCACTTTAAACTATGCCACTTTGTTTACATACCCTACATTACTCATCTCATATGTATGTACTGTACTCGATACCATCTACTGCATCTTGCCTATGCCGTTCTGTACCATCACTCATTCATATATCTTTATGTACATGTTATTTATCCCTTTACACTTGTGTGTATAAGGTAGTAGTTGTGGAATTGTTAGGTTAGATTACTCGTTGGTTATTACTGCATTATCGGAACTAGAAGCACAAGCATTTCGCTACACTCGCATTAAAACCTGCTAACTATGTGTATGTGACAAATACATTTGATTTGATTTGATTTGTATATTGAAATTAGTTCATATATTTTGCTGCAGAAGGAGAGATAGACTGTACTGAAAAGATCATATTACCTCCCTGATGTTGTCCCTCATGTTCCAAGTGTTTTGGCCTGTTTGGCCAACGAGATTTGATCGCCACAATGGCAGATAGACTGGACGTACTGACTGGCTCCTGTATACAAATCCCATGTTCATTTGATAGTCCTTACTATAAATTGAACATCACAATACTTACCTCTGGAGTGTGGATTAAAGAATTACCAGTCTTTGGTGGGCATCCGGACAATGTGATATTTAACAGCAGTAAGATGGTCAACAGATGTTTTTTATTACAATTTTTTTTTTTTTTTTAAACCTTTATTTTACTAGGCAAGTCAGTTAAGAACAAATTCTTATTTTCAATGACGGCCTAGGAACAGTGGGTTAACTGCCTGTTCAGGGCAGAACGACAGATTTATACCTTGTCAGCTCGGGGTTAGAACTTGCAACCTTCCGGTTACTAGTCCAACGCTCTATC
>NW_024604647.1:0-3608 GCF_018296145.1 Oncorhynchus tshawytscha | reverse complement strand
TAAGTAAACTAAAGCCACAAAACTAAGGACTACATCAGACGTATATACAGTCGCTATTTTATATTCATACTTTTGTCATAGTAAAGAAAGTATTGGTGTTGTGTTTTCTAATGTAGTACAGAATATAGTAGAATACAGTTTATTCACACCTGTGTGTGTGTGTGTGTGTGTGTGTGTGTGTGTGTGCCCTCATCATAGTCTGCTAAGTGCTAAGATTCCAGAGTGCCATATCAGACGTGACCTGGAGAAATGCCAGAGTTGACTTCCGTCACCTGTTCAATGAAAAGTATCACTTTGATGGGGAGAGGTTCGTGCAGGGACGAAAACTCATCACAGATGGCATGACCTCTGTCAAAGCCAGCATCAAGCGAGTGAACTTTGAGGCAGCAAGACAGAAGCTGGGAGTCATTTTACACACCTTACAGGTGATTTAGATGATTTTCAATATCTCCTTACTCCACAAGACAACAGAGAGTGCGTTTGCTGAAATATTAGTTTTGATAAAAAGCATTTAAAAACAGTTTTTTCATTAATAAATCAATTACATGGCATTTGGCACACCACTATTTTAAGCAACTTGTCATTCTTATATGTTCGGAACTTATATGTTATATGTTCAGAACAGTCACAGTAACTGGATAGAACTGGGTAACAGATTTCCCCATTCCAATCTCATCAGATCAGACGTGTTGGACATCAGCCCAGTTGCAGGTATGCGTGTGAGTTTTCTGGGTGGGTGTTAGTTTGAGTAGTTTGAATAGTTTGAAGTTTGATGTTCCTCTGAAGAGACCAGGGGTTTAACATTCAGGTTTTACAACAGGAAGCATAGCACTAGCATACCAACCTAGTTGCCTGTCTCCATGTGCTTTGGTAGTATTTGCTTTATACAGCTCCTCAACAGCTATCAGGGAAGATAACTAAAACACATACAGAACAGACCTAAAGATACCTTATCTTCATTTGACCAGGTTTCTCACAGCAGGAAAATAATCCTGCAGCAACAGGAATTGTGAATTATTATGTGGATTATAATTGAATAGAAATGTTTTGTTGATACATTTTTACGTTAGGGCATTTTAAATTAGAAATGACAAACTTTAGAAGCCTTTTCTTCTAAAAGGGAGTACAGGAGTGGACTGAGCACGCACCCCTGATGGGTCCCTGTGTTGAGGACCAGCTTGGCGGATATGTTGTTACCTACCCTCACCACCTGGGGGCGGCCCATCAGGAAGTCCAGGATCCAGTTGCAGAGGGAGGTGTTTAGTCCCAGGGTCCTTAGCTTATTGATGAGCGTTAAGGACACTATGGTGTTGAACGCTGAGCTGTAGTGAATGAATAGCAATCTCACATAAGTGCTCCTTTTGTCCAGGTGGGAAAGGGCAGTGTGTGGTGCAATAGAGATTGCAAAATCTGTGGATCTGTTGGGGCGGTATGCAAATTGGAGTGGGTCTAGTGTTTCTGGGATGATGTGAGCAATGACCAGCCTTTCATGGCTACAGACGTGAGTGCTACGGGTCAGTAGTTGTTTAGGCAGGTTACCTCAGTGGTCTTGGGCACAGGCACTATGTTTTTCTGCTTAAAACATGTTGGAATTACAGACTCGGACAAGGAGAGGTTGAAAATGTCAGTGAAGACACTTGCCAGTTGGTCAGCACATGCTCGCAGTACACATCCTGGTAATCCATCTGGCCCTGCGGCCTTGTGAATGTTGACCTGTTTAAACATCTTTCTCACATCGGCTGTGGAGAGTGTGATCACACCGTCTTCTGGAACAGCTGGTGCTCAAATCACATCAAATCATATTTTATTGGTCACATACATATGGTAAGCAGATGTTAATGCCAGTGTAGCGAAATGCTTGTGCTTCTAGTTCCAACCGTGCAGTAGTATCTAACAAGTAATCTACCATTTTCACAACAACTACCTGATACACACAAAAGTAAAATAATTAATAAGAATATGTACATATAAATATATGGATGAGCGAAGGCCGAACAGCATAGGCAAGATGCTGTAGATGGTATAGAGTACAGTATATACATATGAGATGAGTAATGTAGGGTATGTAAACATTATATAAAGTGGCATTGTTTCAATGCACTCTGATGCATGTTTCAGTGTTATTTGTCTCAAAGCGAGCATAGAAGTAGTTTAGCTTGTCTGGTAGGCTTGTGTCACTGGGAGCTCTCGGCTGTGCTTCCCTTTGTAGTCTGTAATGGTTTGCAAGCCCTGCCACATCCAATGAGCATCATAGCCGATCTAGTATGATTCAACCTTAGTCCTGTATTGAAGCTTTGCCTGTTTGATGCTTCGTCGGAGGGCAAAGCAGGATTTCTTATAAGCTTAGAGTCCCGCTCCTTGAAAGCGACACCTCTAGCCTTTAGCTCAGTGAGAATGTTGCCTGTAATCCATGGCTTCTGGTTGGGGTATGTACGTACGGTCACTGTAGGTCGACGTCATCAATGCACTTATTGATGAAGCCTTAGACTGATGTGGTGGACTCCTCAATGCCATCGGAGGAATCCTGGAACATATTTCAGTCTGTTCTAGCAAAACAGTCCTTCCTGTAGCTTAGCATCTGCTTCCTCTGACCACTTTTTTTTATTGATCTAGTCACTGGTGCTTCCTGCTTTAATTTTTGATTGTAAGCAGGAAACAAAATTATGGTCATATTTGCCAAATGAAGGGTGAGGGAGAGCTTTGTATGTGTCTCTGTGTGTGGAGTATAGGTGGTCCATAGTTCTTTTTCCTCTGGTTGCACATTTAACAGATGGGTTAGGGTTTTCTTGTTTGCTTGTGGCAGAATACAGCTCGTTCAATGTTATCTTAGTGCCAGCCTCTGACTGTGGTGGTATGTAAGCAGCTACAAAGAATACAGATGATAACTCTTCCGGTAGGTAGTGTGTTCTACGGCTTATCATGAGATACTCTTCTTCAAGGTGAGAAGTAGCTCAAGACTTCCTTAGATATCGTGCACCAGCTGTTGTTTACAAAAATACATAGACCGACGCCCCTTGTCTTACCAGGCACCGCTATTCTGTCCTGCAGATGCATCGTATAACTAGCCAGCTGTATGTTGATGTTGTCGTTCAGCCACGACTCCTGTTGGGGAATAATCAGAATTAGTTGGTAACATAGGTAAGATGTTTTATATTCATCATATGTTTGTAAGTTACTTCTCATCAGAATGTTTATTTTTGTATAATACTGTGGCCTGGTTTGCAGTTATCTGTTCTCTGTCAGGACTAAGTTACTTGTGCCGGAGAGAGGGGAGAGGTCAAGCGTGTATCTCTTGGCTCCACAATGTCTGTGTGCCAGTCAATGTGTCTCTGTGATCTTGTCAAGGAGGGGTGGATTTGATATATGCCTGTTGATATGAGGATTTGTTTTATGGTTCTGAGTTTGAGTAAAGAACATAGTTTAGGAGACAAAGCTGAACGATAAATTATGGCCAATGCTGTCTGGCTATGTGTGTCTTTGCTATAAAGGATCTCAGTTGCAATGTGTAAGGGACTCTCAGAGAATTCATTTATAGACACTGAATTGATCTGAGAGTCACAGGGTTGTGATGGAGCTCATATAATTAAAGATGGACTTTGTGATAACTC
>NW_024604646.1:0-3603 GCF_018296145.1 Oncorhynchus tshawytscha | reverse complement strand
CTGTTCTGCTTTATTTCAGCGTTTTTACTTTCATGTAGGGCCATGCAAGGGAGAAAAGAAGCAATGTTGTGTGTCACGGATGGGGTTCCAACTCAATAGTGTACTCCATCGCCTTAACCAACCAGCCACCAAGTCCTGTGGTGTGGGTCTAGGGTGTCAGTTAGGGTGGAGGTGATATTGGTCCTTGACTAGTCTCTCAAAGCACTTCATGATGACGGATGTGAGCGCCGACAGAGATGGCCGCCTCGCTTCGCGTTCCTAGGAAACTATGCAGTTTTTTGTTTTTTTACGTGTTATTTCTTACACTAGTACCCCAGGTCATCTTAGGTTTCATTACATACAGCCGAGAAGAACTACTGAATATAAGATCAGCGTCAACTCACCATCAGTACGACCAAGAATATGTTTTTCGCGATGCGGATCCTGTGTTCTGCCTTACAACCAGTGTAACGGAGTGGATTACATGCAGCGACCCAAAAAAACGACTCCGAAAAAGAGGGAAACGAAGCGGTCTTCTGGTCAGACTCCGGAGACGGGCACATCGTGCACCACTCCCTAGCATTCTTCTCGCCAATGTCCAGTCTCTTGACAACAAGGTTGATGAAATCCGAGCAAGGGTAGCATTCCAGAGGGACATCAGAGACTGTAACGTTCTCTGCTTCACGGAAACATGGCTCACTGGAGAGATGCAATTCGAAGCGGTGCAGCCAGCGGGTTTCTCCACGCATCGCGCCGACAGAAAGGAACATCTTTCTGGTAAGAAGAGGGGCGGGGGCGTATGCCTTATGACTAACGTGACATGGTGTGATGAAAGAAACATACAGGAACTCAAATCCTTCTGTTCACCTGATTTAGAATTCCTCACAATCAAATGTAGACCGCATTATCTACCAAGAGAATTCTCTTCGATTGTAATCACAGCCGTATATATCCCCCCCCAAGCAGACACATCGATGGCTCTGAACGAACTTTATTTTACCCTCTGCAAACTGGAAACGATTTATCCGGAGGCTGCATTCATTGTAGCTGGGGATTTTAACAAGGCTCATCTGAAAACAAGACTCCCTAAATTTTATCAGCATATCGATTGCGCAACCAGGGGTGGAAAGACCCTGGATCATTGTTACTCTAACTTCCGCGACGCATATAAGGCCCTGCCCCGCCCCCCTTTCGGAAAAGCTGACCACGACTCCATTTTGTTGATCCCTGCCTACAGACAGAAACTAAAACAAGAGGCTCCCACGCTGAGGTCTGTCCAACGCTGGTCCGACCAAGCTGACTCCACACTCCAAGACTGCTTCCATCACGTGGACTGGGAGATGTTTCGTATTGCGTCAGACAACAACATTGACGAATACACTGATTCGGTGTGCGAGTTCATTAGAACGTGCGTTGAAGATGTCGTTCCCATAGCAACGATTAAAACATTCCCTAACCAGAAACCGTGGATTGATGGCAGCATTCGTGTGAAACTGAAGGCGCGAACCACTGCTTTTAATCAGGGCAAGGTGTCTGGTAACATGACTGAATACAAACAGTGCAGCTATTCCCTCCGCAAGGCTATCAAACAAGCTAAGCGCCAGTACAGAGACAAAGTAGAATCTCAATTCAACGGCTCAGACACAAGAGGCATGTGGCAGGGTCTACAGTCAATCACGGACTACAGGAAGAAACCCAGCCCAGTCACGGACCAGGATGTCTTGCTCCCAGGCAGACTAAATAACTTTTTTGCCCGCTTTGAGGACAATACAGTGCCACTGACACGGCCGGCAACGAAAACATGCGGTCTCTCCTTCACTGCAGCCGAAGTGAGTAAGACATTTAAACGTGTTAACCCTCGCAAGGCTGCAGGCCCAGACGGCATCCCCAGCCGCGTCCTCAGAGCATGCGCAGACCAGCTGGCCGGTGTGTTTACGGACATATTCAATCAATCCCTATACCAGTCTGCTGTTCCCACATGCTTCAAGAGGGCCACCATTGTTCCTGTTCCCAAGAAAGCTAAGGTAACTGAGCTAAACGACTACCGCCCGTAGCACTCACTTCCGTCATCATGAAGTGCTTTGAGAGACTAGTCAAGGACCATATCACCTCCACCCTACCTGACACCCTAGACCCACTCCAATTTGCTTACCGCCCAAATAGGTCCACAGACGATGCAATATCAACCACACTGCACACTGCCCTAACCCATCTGGACAAGAGGAATACCTATGTGAGAATGCTGTTCATCGACTACAGCTCGGCATTCAACACCATAGTACCCTCCAAGCTCGTCATCAAGCTCGAGACCCTGGGTCTCGACCCCGCCCTGTGCAACTGGGTACTGGACTTCCTGACGGGCCGCCCCCAGGTGGTGAGGGTAGGCAACAACATCCCCCCCGCTGATCCTCAACACTGGGGCCCCACAAGGGTGCGTTCTGAGCCCTCTCCTGTACTCCCTGTTCACCCACGACTGCGTGGCCATGCACGCCTCCAACTCAATCATCAAGTTTGCGGACGACACAACAGTGGTAGGCTTGATTACCAACAACGACGAGACGGCCTACAGGGAGGAGGTGAGGGCCCTCGGAGTGTGGTGTCAGGAAAATAACCTCACACTCAACGTCAACAAAACTAAGGAGATGATTGTGGACTTCAGGAAACAGCAGAGGGAACACCCCCATCCACATCGATGGAACAGTAGTGGAGAGGGTAGCAAGTTTTAAGTTCCTCGGCATACACATCACAGACAAACTGAATTGGTCCACTCACACAGACAGCATCGTGAGGAAGGCGCAGCAGCGCCTCTTCAACCTCAGGAGGCTGAAGAAATTCGGCTTGTCACCAAAAGCACTCACAAACTTCTACAGATGCACAATCGAGAGCATCCTGGCGGGCTGTATCACCGCCTGTTATGGCAACTGTACCTCCCTCAACCGTAAGGCTCTCCAGAGGGTAGTGAGGTCTGCACGACGCATCACCGGGGACAAACTACCTGCCCTCCAGGACACCTACACCACCCGATGCTACAGGAAGGCCATAAAGATCATCAAGGACATCAACCACCCGAGCCACTGCCTGTTCACCCCGCTGTCATCCAGAAGGCGAGGTCAGTACAGGTGCATCAAAGCTGGGACCGAGAGACTGAAAAACAGCTTCTATCTCAAGGCCATCAGACTGTTAAACAGCCACCACTAACATTGAGTGGCTACTGCCAACACACTGTCAATGACACTGACTCTACTCCAGCCACTTTAATAATGGGAATTGATGGGAAATGATGTAAATATATCACTTGCCACTTTAAACAATGCTACCTTATAAAATGTTACTTACCCTACATTATTCATCTCATATGCATACGTAGATACTGTACTCTATATCATCGACTGCATCCTTATGTAATACATGTATCACTAGCCACTTTAACTATGCCACTTGGTTTACATACTCATCTCATATGTATATACTGTACTCGATATCATCTACTGTATCTTGCCTATGCTGCTCTGTACCATCACTCATTCATATATCCTTATGTACATATTCTTTATCCCCTTACACTGTGTTTAAGACAGTAGTTTTTTTGGAATTGTCAGTTAGATTACTTGTTCGTTATTACTG
>NW_024604645.1:0-3599 GCF_018296145.1 Oncorhynchus tshawytscha | reverse complement strand
ATATTATAATGGAGACAGTAGATCTAGCTGGCCTGCCATAATATAATAGAGACATAGAGACAGTAGATCTAGCTGGTCTGTCATAATATAATAGAGACAGTAGAACTGGCTGGTCTGTCATAATAGGTCTCTCATAATACAATAGAGACAGTAGATCTAGCTGGTCTGTCATAATATAATAGAGACAGTAGATCTAGCTGGTCTGTCATAATATAATAGGGAAAGTAGATCTAGCTGGTCTGTTATAATATAATAGAGACAGTAGATCTAGCTGGTCTGTCATAATATAATAGATACAGTAGATCTAGCTGGTCTCTCATAATACAATAGAGACAGTAGATCTAGCTGGTCTGTCATAATATAATAGAGACAGTATATCTAGCTGGTCTGTCATAATATAAGACAGTAGATCTAGCTGGTCTGTCATAGAGACAGTAGATCTAGCTGGTCTGTCATAATATAATAGAGACAGTATATCTAGCTGGTCTGTCATACTATAAAAGAGACAGTAGATCTAGCTGGTCTGTCATGATATAATAGAGACAGTAGATCTAGCTGGTCTGTCATAATAAAATAGAGACAGTTGATCTAGCTGCTCTGTCATATTATAATAGAGACAGTAGATCTAGCTGGTCTGTCATAATATAATAGAGACATTCTAGCTCTGTCATAATAGCTGGTCTGTCATAATATAATAGAGACAGTAGATCTAGCTGGTCTGTCATAATATAATAGAGACAGTAGATCTAGCTGGTCTGTCATAATATAATAGAGACAGTAGATCTAGCTGGTCTGTCATAATATAATAGAGACAGTATATCTAGCTGGTCTGTCATATATAATAGAGACAGTAGATCTAGCTGGTCTGTCATAATATAATAGAGACAGTAGATCTAGCTGGTCTGTCATAATATAATAGAGACAGTAGATCTAGCTGGTCTGTCATAATATAATAGAGACAGTAGATCTAGCTGGTCTGTCATAATATAATAGAGACAGTAGATCTAGCTGGTCTGTCATAATATAATAGAGACAGTAGATCTAGCTGGTCTGTCATAATATAGAGACAGTAGATCTAGCTGGTCTGTCATAATATAATAGAGACAGTAGATCTAGCTGGTCTGTCATAATATAATAGAGACAGTAGATCTAGCTGGTCTGTCATAATATAATAGAGACAGTAGATCTAGCTGGTCTGTCATAATATAATAGAGACAGTAGATCTAGCTGGTCTGTCATAATATAATAGAGACAGTAGATCTAGCTGGTCTGTCATAATATAATAGAGACAGTAGATCTAGCTGGTCTGTCATAATATAATAGAGACAGTAGATCTAGCTGGTCTGTCATAATATAATAGAGACAGTAGATCTAGCTGGTCTGTCATAATATAATAGAGACAGTAGATCTAGCTGGTCTGTCATAATATAATAGAGACAGTAGATCTAGCTGGTCTGTCATAATATAATAGAGACAGTAGATCTAGCTGGTCTGTCATAATATAATAGAGACAGTAGATCTAGCTGGTCTGTCATAATATAATAGAGACAGTAGATAATAGAGACAGTAGATCTAGCTGGTCTGTCATAATATAATAGAGACAGTAGATCTAGCTGGTCTGTCATAATATAATAGAGACAGTAGATCTAGCTGGTCTGTCATAATATAATAGAGACAGTAGAACTGGCTGGTCTGTCATAATATAATAGAGACAGTAGATCTAGCTGGTCTGTCATAATATAATAGAGACAGTAGATCTAGCTGGTCTGTCATAATATAATAGAGACAGTAGATCTAGCTGGTCTGTCATAATATAATAGAGACAGTAGATCTAGCTGGTCTGTCATAATATAATAGAGACATAGAGACAGTAGATCTAGCTGGTCTGTCATAATATAATAGAGACAGTAGATCTAGCTGGTCTGTCATAATATAATAGAGACAGTAGATCTAGCTGGTCTGTCATAATATAATAGAGACAGTAGATCTAGCTGGTCTGTCATAATATAATAGAGACAGTAGATCTAGCTGGTCTGTCATAATATAATAGAGACAGTAGATCTAGCTGGTCTGTCATAATATAATAGAGACAGTAGATCTAGCTGGTCTGTCATATAATAATAGAGACAGTAGATCTAGCTGGTCTGTCATACTATAATAGAGACAGTAGATCTAGCTGGTCTGTCATGATATAATAGAGACAGTAGATCTAGCTGGTCTGTCATAATATAATAGAGACAGTAGATCTAGCTGGTCTGTCATAATATAATAGAGACAGTAGATCTAGCTGGTCTGTTATAATATAATAGAGACAGTAGATCTAGCTGGTCTGTCATAATATAATAGAGACAGTATATCTAGCTGGTCTGTCATATTATAATAGAGACAGTAGATCTAGCTGGTCTGCCATAATATAATAGAGACATAGAGACAGTAGATCTAGCTGGTCTGTCATAATATAATAGAGACAGTAGAACTGGCTGGTCTGTCATAATATAACAGAGACAGTAGATCTAGCTGGTCTGTCTGTATAATATAATAGAGGCATTAGATCTAGATCTGGTGGTCTGTCGTAATATATAATAGAGACATTAGATCTAGCTGGTCTGTCATAATATAATAGAGACAGTAGATCTAGCTGGTCTGTCATAATATAATAGAGACAGAGACAGTAGATCTAGCTGGTCTGTCATAATATAATAGAGACAGTAGATCTAGCTGGTCTGTCATAATATAATAGAGACAGTAGATCTAGCTGGTCTGTCATAATATAATAGAGACAGTAGATCTAGCTGGTCTGTCATAATATAATAGAGACAGTAGATCTAGCTGGTCTGTCATAATATAATAGAGACAGTAGATCTAGCTGGTCTGTCATAATATAATAGAGACAGTAGATCTAGCTGGTCTGTCATAATATAATATGTCATAACATTATAGAGACAGTAGGTCTAGCTGGTCTCTCATAATATAATAGAGACAGTAGATCTAGCTGGTCTGTCATAATATAATAGAGACAGTAGATCTAGCTGGTCTGTCATAATATAATAGAGACAGTATATCTAGCTGGTTTGTCATATTATAATAGAGACAGTAGATCTAGCTGGTCTGTCATAATATAATAGAGACAGTAGATCTAGCTGGTCTGTCATAATATAATAGGGAAAGTAGATCTAGCTGGTCTGTTATAATATAATAGAGACAGTAGATCTAGCTGGTCTGTCATAATATAATAGAGACAGTAGAACTAGCTGGTCTGTCATAATATAACAGACACAGTAGATCTAGCTGGTCTGTCATAATATAATAGAGGCAGTAGATCTAGCTGGTCTGTCATAATATAATAGAGACAGTATATCTAGCTGGTCTGTCATATTATAAAGGAGACAGTAGATCTAGCTGGCCTGCCATAATATAATAGAGACATAGAGACAGTAGATCTAGCTGGTCTGTCATAATATAATAGAGACAGTAGAACGTCATAATATAATAGAGACAGTAGATCTAGCTGGTCTGTCATAATATAATAGAGACAGTAGATCTAGCTGGTCTGTCATAATATAATAGAGACAGTAGATCTAGCTGGTCTGTCATACTAT
>NW_024604644.1:0-3596 GCF_018296145.1 Oncorhynchus tshawytscha | reverse complement strand
TGCAACATGAAAATACAGAATTAAGCACTTTTCCATAAACAAGCTCTAAATCATGTTTGATGCACTCTGGATAAAAAAAAATGTTTTAAGCTCTAAAATCATGTTTGTTGCACTCTGGATAAAAAAAATGTTTTTGTTATGTTTATTGGAGATGTTATGAAAACACTGCAAACTGTTTTCAGTAAGTTGCAACATTGAAATGCAGAATTAAGCACTTTTCCATAAACAAGCTCTAAATCATGTTTGATGCACTCTGGATAAAAAAAATGTTTTTGTTATGTTTATTCGAGATGTTATGAAAACACTGCAAACTGTTTTCAGTAAGTTGCAACATTGAAATGCAGAAATAAGCACTTTTCCATAAACAAGCTCTAAATCATGTTTGTTGCACTCTGGATGTCCAATTTTTGCTGTGCTGTCTATTTGAGATGAACTGAACATTGTAGATAGTTTTCAGCAAGTTGCAACATGGAAATACAGAAATAAGCACTTTTCCATAAACAAGCTCTAAAATCATGTTTGTTGCACTCTGGATGTCCAATTTTTGCTGTGCTGCCTATTTGAGATGAAATGAACATTGTAGACAGTTTTCAGCAAGTTGCAACATGGAAATACAGAAATAAGCACTTTTCCATAAACAAGCTCTAAAATCATGTTTGTTGCACTCTGGATAAAAAAATGTTTTTATGTTTATTCGAGATGTTATGAAAACACTGCAAACTGTTTTCAGTAAGTTGCAACATTGAAATGCAGAAATAAGCACTTTTCCATAAACAAGCTCTAAATCATGTTTGTTGCACTCTGGATGTCCAATTTTTGCTGTGCTGTCTATTTGAGATGAACTGAACATTGTAGATAGTTTTCAGCAAGTTGCAACATGGAAATACAGAAATAAGCACTTTTCCATAAACAAGCTCTAAAATCATGTTTGTTGCACTCTGGATGTCCAATTTTTGCTGTGCTGCCTATTTGAGATGAAATGAACATTGTAGACAGTTTTCAGCAAGTTGCAACATGGAAATACAGAAATAAGCACTTTTCCATAAACAAGCTCTAAATCATGTTTGTTGCACTCTGGATGTCCAATTTTTGCTGTGCTGTCTATTTGAGATGAACTGAACATTGTAGACAGTTTTCAGCAAGTTGCAACATGGAAATACAGAAATAAGCACTTTTCCATAAACAAGCTCTAAATCATGTTTGATGCACTCTGGATAAAAAAAATGTTTTTGTTATGTTTATTCGAGATGTTATGAAAACATTGCAAACTGTTTTCAGTAAGTTGCAACATTGAAATGCAGAAATAAGCACTTTCCATAAACAAGCTCTAAATCATGTTTGATGCACTCTGGATGTCCAATTTTTGCTGTGCTGTCTATTTGAGATGAACTGAACATTGTAGACAGTTTTCAGCAAGTTGCAACATGAAAATACAGAATTAAGCACTTTTCCATAAACAAGCTCTAAATCATGTTTGATGCACTCTGGATAAAAAAAAATGTTTTTGTTATGTTTATTCGAGATGTTATGAAAACACTGCAAACTGTTTTCAGTAAGTTGCAACATTGAAATGCAGAAATAAGCACTTTCCATAAACAAGCTCTAAATCATGTTTGTTGCACTCTGGATGTCCAATTTTTGCTGTGCTGTCTATTTGAGATGAACTGAACATTGTAGATAGTTTTCAGCAAGTTGCAACATGGAAATACAGAAATAAGCACTTTTCCATAAACAAGCTCTAAATCATGTTTGTTGCACTCTGGATAAAAAAATGTTTTTGTTATGTTTATTCGAGATGTTATGAAAACACTGCAAACTGTTTTCAGTAAGTTGCAACATTGAAATGCAGAAATAAGCACTTTTCCATAAACAAGCTCTAAATCATGTTTGTTGCACTCTGGATGTCCAAAAAAATTTTTTGCTGTGCTGTCTATTTGAGATGAACTGAACATTGTAGATAGTTTTCAGCAAGTTGCAACATGGAAATACAGAAATAAGCACTTTTCCATAAACAAGCTCTAAATCATGTTTGTTGCACTCTGGATGTCCAATTTTTGCTGTGCTGTCTATTTGAGATGAACTGAACATTGTAGATAGTTTTCAGCAAGTTGCAACATGGAAATACAGAAATAAGCACTTTTCCATAAACAAGCTCTAAAATCATGTTTGTTGCACTCTGGATGTCCAATTTTTGCTGTGCTGCCTATTTGAGATGAAATGAACATTGTAGACAGTTTTCAGCAAGTTGCAACATGGAAATACAGAAATAAGCACTTTTCCATAAACAAGCTCTAAATCATGTTTGTTGCACTCTGGATAAAAAAAAATGTTTTTGTTATGTTTATTCGAGATGTTATGAAAACACTGCAAACTGTTTTCAGTAAGTTGCAACATTGAAATGCAGAAATAAGCACTTTTCCATAAACAAGCTCTAAATCATGTTTGTTGCACTCTGATGTCCAATTTTTGCTGTGCTGTCTATTTGAGATGAACTGAACATTGTAGATAGTTTTCAGCAAGTTGCAACATGGAAATACAGAAATAAGCACTTTTCCATAAACAAGCTCTAAAATCATGTTTGTTGCACTCTGATGTCCAATTTTTGCTGTGCTGTCTATTTGAGATGAAATGAACATTGTAGACAGTTTTCAGCAAGTTGCAACATGGAAATACAGAAATAAGCACTTTTCCATAAACAAGCTCTAAATCATGTTTGTTGCACTCTGGATGTCCAATTTTTGCTGTGCTGTCTATTTGAGATGAAATGAACATTGTAGACAGTTTTCAGCAAGTTGCAACATTCATGTTTGATGCACTCTGGATAAAAAAAATGTTTTTGTTATGTTTATTCGAGATGTTATGAAAACACTGCAAACTGTTTTCAGTAAGTTGCAACATTGAAATGCAGAAATAAGCACTTTTCCATAAACAAGCTCTAAATCATGTTTGTTGCACTCTGGATGTCCAATTTTTGCTGTGCTGTCTATTTGAGATGAACTGAACATTGTAGATAGTTTTCAGCAAGTTGCAACATGGAAATACAGAAATAAGCACTTTTCCATAAACAAGCTCTAAATCATGTTTGTTGCACTCTGGATAAAAAAAATGTTTTTGTTATGTTTATTCGAGATGTTATGAAAACACTGCAAACTGTTTTCAGTAAGTTGCAACATTGAAATGCAGAAATAAGCACTAGTAAGTTGCAACATTGGAAATGCAGAAATAAGCACTTTTCCATAAACAAGCTCTAAATCATGTTTGTTGCACTCTGGATGTCCAATTTTTGCTGTGCTGTCTATTTGAGATGAACTGAACATTGTAGATAGTTTTCAGCAAGTTGCAACATGGAAATACAGAAATAAGCACTTTTCCATAAACAAGCTCTAAAATCATGTTTGTTGCACTCTGGATGTCCAATTTTTGCTGTGCTGCCTATTTGAGATGAAATGAACATTGTAGATAGTTTTCAGCAAGTTGCAACATGGAAATACAGAAATAAGCACTTTTCCATAAACAAGCTCTAAAATCATGTTTGTTGCACTCTGGATGTCCAATTTTTGCTGTGCTGCCTATTTGAGATGAAATGAACATTGTAG
>NW_024604643.1:0-3595 GCF_018296145.1 Oncorhynchus tshawytscha | reverse complement strand
GTTAGCCCAAGCTACAATCTAGTGGCTATCCTAATTTTTTTAGGGCACAGCTCTATCTCTAGAAGCCTTTCCAAATCATAATTATTAATAAATTATCCAACCCAAATTTAGAATGACAGTCCTTAGTGCTTCGTGTTGGTTCTATCACTTTAATTTAAGAACCTAACTTTTCTCATCACTAGTGGTAATGACAGATTGAATTTCAATACCATTCTTAGTCTAAATTACTATACATTTAGCATTGTGCAGACCTCCACACAATCAACCTGATACCCCAAATAAGCAATTTTGGATAAGTCTAAAATCAATTACAGAGCACAGTTGACCCCACCTCCCTCCTGGCACTCATCCTTCATTTTCCTGGCGTTTCTTCATGTTCTTCTTCAGATAGTGTTTCGGTTTGTCCTTTTTAATGGCACAAGTTCAAAGTGGATGGCCTTTGATAACGTCTCTCTCCTTACAGTCCATTATGTCTTTGTCCATTTTCCTACCAGTACACCTGCAGCATTAGAGAAGTTTGGACTGGATCTCTCTACATGCTCACTCCACATGGACTCATGTCACACTCCTGAGAGAAAAGCATAAGAGAAAAGGCAGTTGATAGCTTCGACTGGATGCTGTGTGTACTGGTTGCTGGTGCGGACTCAGGTCTCACGGTAGTAGTGGTGAAGGACCATACTGAAAGCCATTTTTGCCATTTTCAGCCGGTAAGAGGTGTTGAGGTTCATACTGTTTTTGGATGAATTATCTTCCATGCATCTAGATACCATATGTGGCCCCCTTTCACCATAACCTTGAGAGACGACAGACCAGAACAACAGTTTCGTTTCAGAATAACAACACACCGTTTGAATTACCACACCGTATAACACCCTGTATTCAAAAACACCTTGTGTAATTTTGTAGGCTAGTTAATTTTCCCTCCTCTACATTTTATGTTACATTTTATTGGTTTTATAATTTGTATTTTATTTTTATACAAATTTATTTAAATTGACTTACTGAAATCAGTGTCCGTCCCTCAATTGTTCGCAGATGATGTTTCTACTCCTGGGAAGCTCACAGTAAGGGTCTGTTCTGGGTGGGTCTCGTCGTCTTTTAGTCAGACGGGAATTTCCCTCATGCTTCAAAAAATGCGCCCACAGGTTTTAAATCAGAATAAATCATCCTGTTTGCCAAATTGTCGTGGAAATACTTACACAGGGACACTCAAAGTCAATCTGAAATAAATCATTGTTTATTAGTCAGCGCAGTTGTCTTATATTCGCTATACAGACAAGTTATATTTGCATGATTTCAGCATAATTCATTAATCATTACCGTTTTGTTTCATCTATGTGGCCGACCAATACTGGTTCATAACATGTGACAGACCAATACCTCATGAGGCTTCCTCTCTCTAAGCTGAGATCATGAAACTGAGATCTGGGCGTACTGCCAAATTCCAGCTACTGATAGTGAGGATTCGTTCAGTCATCCACTTGCATGAACGCAGAAATTGGTTTATAGAACAGCATATGAAGAGAACACTGACATTAGTTGTACGAAAAGCACAAACATTAAAATTCTCATTACCGCATCTAAAAAAACTAAATGCACATGCTAAAATCGCCATTAAGAGATGAAGTACAGTGCCTTGAAAGTATTCGGCCCCCTTGGGCTTTGCGACCTTTGCCACATTTCAGGCTTCAAACATAAAGATATGAAACTGTATTTTTTGTGAAGAATCAACAACAAGTGGGACACAATCATGAAGTGGAACGACATTTATTAGATATTTCAAACTTTTTTTAACAAATCAAAAAACTGAAAAATTAAGGCGTTGCAAAATTATAATAATTGCAAAATTATTCAGCCCCTTTAATTTCAGTGCAGCAAACTCTCTCCAGAAGTTCAGTGAGGATCTCTGAATGATCCCATGTTGACCTAAATGACTAATGATGATAAATACAATCCACCTGTGTGTAATCAAGTCTCCGTATAAATGCACCTGCACTGTGATAGTCTCAGAGGTCTGTTAAAAGCGCAGAGAGCATCATGAAGAACAAGGAACACACCAGGCAGGTCCGGAAATGCTATTTGTGAAGAAGTTTAAAGCCGGATTTGGATACAAAAAGATTTCCCAAGCTTTAAACATCCCAAGGAGCACTGTGCAAGCGATAATATTGAAATGGAAGGAGTATCAGACAACTGCAAAATCTACCACACCTCCCTCTAAACTTTCAGCTCATACAAGGAGAAGACTGATCAGAGATGCAGCCAAGAGGCCCATGATCACTCTGGATGAACTGCAGAGATCTACAGCTGAGGTGGGAGACTCTGTCCATAGGACAACAATCAGTCGTATATTGCACAAATCTGGCCTTTATGGAAGAGTGGCAAGAAGAAAGCCATTTCTTAAAGATATCCATAAAAAGTGTTGTTTAAAGTTTGCCACAAGCCACCTGGGAGACACACCAAACATGTGGAAGAAGGTGCTCTGGTCAGATGAAACCAAAATTGAACTTTTTGGCATCAATGCAAAATGTTATGTTTGGCGTAAAAGCACCACAGCTCATCACCCTGAACACCCCATCCCCACTGTCAAACATGGTGGTGGCAGCATCATGGTTTGGGCCTGTTTTTCTTCAGCAGGGACAGGAAGATGGTTAAAAATTGATGGGAAGATGGATGGAGCCAAATACAGGACCATTCTGGAAGAAACCTGATGGAGTCTGCAAAAGACCTGAGACTGGGACGGAGATTTGTCTTCCAACAAGACAATGATCAAAACATAAAGCAAAATCTACAATGGAATGGTTCAAAAATAAACATATCCAGATGTTAGAATGGCCAAGTCAAAGTCCAGACCTGAATCCAATCAAGAATCTGTGGAAAGAACTGAAAACTGCTGTTCCAAATGCTCTCCATCCAACCTCACTGAGCTCGAGCTGTTTTGCAAGGAGGAATGGGAAAAAAATTCAGTCTCGATGTGCAAAACTGATAGAGATACCCCAAGCGACTTACAGCTGTAATCGCAGCAAAATGTGGCACTACAAAGTATTAACTTAAGGGGGCTGAATAATTTTGCACGCCCAATTTTTCAGTTTTTTGATTAAAAAAGTTTGAAATATCCAATAAATGTCGTTCCACTTCATGATTGTGTCCCACTTGTTGTTGATTCTTCACAAAAAAATACAGTTTTATATCTTTATGTTTGAAGCCTGAAATGCGGCAAAAGGTCGCAAAGTTCAAGGGGGGCCGAGTACTTTCGCAAGGCACTGTATCTTAATTTGAGCCAGCTTCACACAGCAGAATATAATCCTGCAACAGGAAATGTGAATTGCTATGTCATTTATAATTAATGGGCATTTTTTGTAGGGGGTTGATGCATTTTTCGTGGATCATTCAGCAAGACAGTAACCCCAAGCACACGTCAAAATCCACAAAAAAAAGGGTTACTTGACCACAGAATCTATACTGAACAAAAATAAATGCAACATGCACCAATTTCAAAGATTTTACTGAGTTAAAGTTTATTTAAGGAAACCAGTTAATTTAAATAAAATTCAGTAGGCCCTAATCTGTGGATTTCAAATGACTGGGAATGCAGATT
>NW_024604642.1:0-3593 GCF_018296145.1 Oncorhynchus tshawytscha | reverse complement strand
ATATAATAGAGACACTAGATCTAGCTGGTCTGGCATAATGTAATAGAGACATGAGATCTAGCTGGTCCGTCATAATATAATAGAGACAGTAGATAATGTAAAAGAGACATAGCTGGTCTGTCATAATATAAAAGAGACAGTAGATCTAGCTGGTCTGTCATATTATAATAGAGACAGTAGATCTAGCTATTCTGTCATAATATAATAGAGACATAGAGACAGTAGATCTAGCTGGTCTGTCATATTATAATAGAGACAGTAGATCTAGCTGGTCTGTCATAATATAATAGAGACATTAGATCTAGCTGGTCTGTCATAATATAATAGAGACAGTAGATCTAGCTGGTCTGTCATAATATAATAGAGACAGTAGATCTAGCTGGTCTGTCATAATATAATAGAGACAGTAGATCTAGCTGGTCTGTCATAATATAATAGAGACAGTAGATCTAGCTGGTCTGTCATAATATAATAGAGACAGTAGATCTAGCTGGTCTGTCATAATATAATAGAGACAGTAGATCTAGCTGGTCTGTCATAATATAATAGAGACAGTAGATCTAGCTGGTCTGTCATAATATAATAGAGACAGTAGATCTAGCTGGTCTGTCATAATATAATAGAGACAGTAGATCTAGCTGGTCTGTCATAATATAATAGAGACAGTAGATCTAGCTGGTCTGTCATAATATAATAGAGACAGTAGATCTAGCTGGTCTGTCATAATATAATAGAGACAGTAGATCTAGCTGGTCTGTCATAATATAATAGAGACAGTAGATCTAGCTGGTCTGTCATAATATAATAGAGACAGTAGATCTAGCTGGTCTGTCATATTATAATAGAGACAGTAGATAGATCTAGCTGGTCTGTAGATAATGTCTATAATAGAGACAGTAGATCTAGCTGGTCTGTCATAATATAATAGAGACAGTAGATCTAGCTGGTCTGTCATAATATAATAGAGACAGTAGATCTAGCTGGTCTGTCATAATATAATAGAGACAGTAGATCTAGCTGGTCTGTCATAATATAATAGAGACAGTAGATCTAGCTGGTCTGTCATAATATAATAGAGACAGTAGATCTAGCTGGTCTGTCATAATATAATAGAGAGATCTAGCTGGTCTGTCATAATATAATAGAGACAGTAGATCTAGCTGGTCTGTCATAATATAATAGAGACAGTAGATCTAGCTGGTCTGTCATAATAATATAATAGAGACAGTAGATCTAGCTGGTCTGTCATAATATAATAGAGACAGTAGATCTAGCTGGTCTGTCATAATATAATAGAG
This sequence comes from Oncorhynchus tshawytscha, assembly GCF_018296145.1. Lineage (NCBI taxonomy): Eukaryota > Metazoa > Chordata > Actinopteri > Salmoniformes > Salmonidae > Oncorhynchus > Oncorhynchus tshawytscha. The sequence goes on along the minus strand of NW_024604642.1, from coordinate 2,295 downwards.
ACAGTAGATCTAGCTGGTCTGTCATAATATAATAGAGACAGTAGATCTAGCTGGTCTGTCATAATATAATAGAGACAGTAGATCTAGCTGGTCTGTCATAATATAATAGAGACAGTAGATCTAGCTGGTCTGTCATAATATAATAGAGACAGTAGATCTAGCTGGTCTGTCATAATATAATAGAGACAGTAGATCTAGCTGGTCTGTCATAATATAATAGAGACAGTAGATCTAGCTGGTCTGTCATAATATAATAGAGACAGTAGATCTAGCTGGTCTGTCATAATATAATAGAGACAGTAGATCTAGCTGGTCTAGATCTAGCTCATAATATAATAGAGACAGTAGATCTAGCTGGTCTGTCATAGTATAATAGAGACAGTAGATCTAGCTGGTCTGTCATAATATAATAGAGACATAGAGACAGTAGATCTAGCTGGTCTGTCATATTATAATAGAGACAGTAGATCTAGCTGGTCTGTCATAATATAATAGAGACAGTAGATCTAGCTGGTCTGTCATAATACAATAGAGACAGTAGATCTAGCTGGTCTGTCATAATATAATAGAGACAGTAGATCTAGCTGGTCTGTCATATTATAATAGAGACAGTAGATCTAGCTGGTCTGTCATATTATAATAGAGACAGTAGATCTAGCTGGTCTGTCATAATATAATAGAGACAGTAGATCTAGCTGGTCTGTCATAATATAATAGAGACAGTAGATCTAGCTGGTCTGTCATATTAATAGAGACAGTAGATCTAGCTGGTCTGTCATATATATAATAGAGACAGTAGATCTAGCTGGTCTGTCATAATATAATAGAGACAGTAGATCTAGCTGGTCTGTCATAATATAATAGAGACAGTAGATCTAGCTGGTCTGTCATAATATAATAGAGACAGTAGATCTAGCTGGTCTGTCATAATATAATAGAGACAGTAGATCTAGCTGGTCTGTCATAATATAATAGAGACAGTAGATCTAGCTGGTCTGTCATAATATAATAGAGACAGTAGATCTAGCTGGTCTGTCATAATATAATAGAGACAGTAGATCTAGCTGGTCTGTCATAATATAATAGAGACAGTAGATCTAGCTGGTCTGTCATAATATAATAGAGACAGTAGATCTAGCTGGTCTGTCTAATATAATAGAGACAGTAATATAATATAGATATAGAGACAGTAGATCTAGCTGGTCTGTCATAATATAATAGAGACAGTAGATCTAGCTGGTCTGTCATAATATAATAGAGACAGTAGATCTAGCTGGTCTGTCATAATATAATAGAGACAGTAGATCTAGCTGGTCTGTCATAATATAATAGAGACAGTAGATCTAGCTGGTCTGTCATAATATAATAGAGACAGTAGATCTAGCTGGTCTGTCATAATATAATAGAGACAGTAGATCTAGCTGGTCTGTCATAATAAAATAGAGACAGTAGATCTAGCTGGTCTGTCATAATATAATAGAGACAGTAGATCTAGCTGGTCTGTCATAATATAATAGAGACAGTAGATCTAGCTGGTCTCTCATAATACAATAGAGACAGTAGATCTAGCTGGTCTGTCATAATATAATAGAGACAGTAGATCTAGCTGGTCTGTCATAATATAATAGATACAGTAGATCTAGCTGGTCTGTCATAATATAATAGAGACAGTAGATCTAGCTGGTCTGTCATAATAATAGAGACAGTATATCTAGCTGGTCTGTCATATTATAATAGAGACAGTAGATCTAGCTGGTCTGTCATAATATAATAGATAGAGACAGTAGATCTAGCTGGTCTGTCATATAATATAATAGAGACAGTAGATCTAGCTGGTCTGTCATAATATAATAGAGACAGTAGATCTAGCTGGTCTGTCATAATATAATAGAGACAGTAGATCTAGCTGGTCTGTTATTATAATAGAGACAGTAGATCTAGCTGGTCTGTCATAATATAATAGAGACATTAGATCTAGCTGGTCTGTCATAATATAATAGAGACAGTAGATCTAGCTGGTCTGTCATAATATAATAGAGACATTAGATCTAGCTGGTCTGTCATATTAAAATAGAGACAGTAGATCTAGCTGGTCTGTCATATTGTAATAGAGACAGTAGATCTAGCTGGCCTTCATAATATAATAGAGACATTAGATCTAGCTGGTCTGTCATAATATAATAGAGACAGTAGATCTAGCTGGTCTGTCATAATATAATAGAGACAGTAGATCTAGCTGGTCTGTCATAATATAATAGAGACAGTAGATCTAGCTGGTCTGTCATAACATAATAG
>NW_024604641.1:0-3593 GCF_018296145.1 Oncorhynchus tshawytscha | reverse complement strand
TCAAATCAAATTTTATTTGTCACATACACATGGTTAGCAGATGTTAATGCGAGTGTAGCGAAATGCTTGTGCTTCTAGTTCCGACAATGCAGTAATAACGAACAAGTAATCTAACTAACAATTCCAAAAAAAAACTACTGTCTTATACACAGTGTAAGGGGATAAAGAATATGTACATAAGGATATATGAATGAGTGATGGTACAGAGCAGCATAGGCAAGATACAGTAGATGATATCGAGTACAGTATATACATATGAGATGAGTATGTAAACCAAGTGGCATAGTTAAAGTGGCTAGTGATACATGTATTACATAAGGATGCAGTCGATGATATAGAGTACAGTATCTACGTATGCATATGAGATGAATAATGTAGGGTAAGTAACATTATATAAGGTAGCATTGTTTAAAGTGGCTAGTGATATATTTACATCATTTCCCATCAATTCCCATGATTAAAGTGGCTGGAGTAGAGTCAGTGTCATTGACAGTGTGTTGGCAGTAGCCACTCAATGTTAGTGGTGGCTGTTTAACAGTCTGATGGCCTTGAGATAGAAGCTGTTTTTCAGTCTCTCGGTCCCAGCTTTGATGCACCTGTACTGACCTCGCCTTCTGGATGACAGCGGGGTGAACAGGCAGTGGCTCGGGTGGTTGATGTCCTTGATGATCTTTATGGCCTTCCTGTAGCATCGGGTGGTGTAGGTGTCCTGGAGGGCAGGTAGTTTGCCCCCCGGTGATGCGTTGTGCAGACCTCACTACCCTCTGGAGAGCCTTACGGTTGAGGGCGGTGCAGTTGCCATACCAGGCGGTGATACAGCCCGCCAGGATGCTCTCGATTGTGCATCTGTAGAAGTTTGTGAGTGCTTTTGGTGACAAGCCGAATTTCTTCAGCCTCCTGAGGTTGAAGAGGCGCTGCTGCGCCTTCCTCACGATGCTGTCTGTGTGAGTGGACCAATTCAGTTTGTCTGTGATGTGTATGCCGAGGAACTTAAAACTTGCTACCCTCTCCACTACTGTTCCATCGATGTGGATGGGGGGGGTGTTCCCTCTGCTGTTTCCTGAAGTCCACAATCATCTCCTTAGTTTTGTTGACGTTGAGTGTGAGGTTATTTTCCTGACACCACACTCCGAGGGCCCTCACCTCCTCCCTGTAGGCCGTCTCGTCGTTGTTGGTAATCAAGCCTACCACTGTTGTGTCGTCCGCAAACTTGATGATTGAGTTGGAGGCGTGCGTGGCCACGCAGTCGTGGGTGAACAGGGAGTACAGGAGAGGGCTCAGAACGCACCCTTGTGGGGCCCCAGTGTTGAGGATCAGCGGGGAGGAGATGTTGTTGCCTACCCTCACCACCTGGGGGCGGCCCGTCAGGAAGTCCAGAACCCAGTTGCACAGGGCGGGTCGAGACCCAGGGTCTCGAGCTTGATGATGAGCTTGGAGGGTACTATGGTGTTGAATGCCGAGCTGTAGTCGATGAACAGCATTCTCACATAGGTATTCCTCTTGTCCAGATGGGTTAGGGCAGTGTGCAGTGTGGTTGAGATTGCATCGTCTGTGGACCTATTTGGGCGGTAAGCAAATTGGAGTGGGTCTAGGTGTCATGTAGGGTGGAGGTGATATGGTCCTTGAATAGTCTCCTCAAAGCACTTCATGATGACGGATGTGGTGCTACGGGCGGTAGTCGTTTAGCTCAGTTACCTTAGCTTTCTTGGGAACAGGAACAATGGTGGCCCTCTTGAAGCATGTGGGAACAGCAGACTGGTATAGGGATTGATTGAATATGTCCGTAAACACACCGGCCAGCTGAATGCATGCTCTGAGGGCGCGGCTGGGGATGCCGTCTGGGCCTGCAGCCTTGCGAGCGTTAACACGTTTAAATGTCTTACTCACTTCGGCTGCAGTGAAGGAGAGACCGCATGTTTTCGTTGCAGGCCGTGTCAGTGGCACTGTATTGTCCTCAAAGCGGGCAAAAGTTATTTAGTCTGCCTGGGAGCAAGACATCCTGGTCCGTGACTGGGCTGGGTTTCTTCCTGTAGTCCGTGATTGACTGTAGACCCTGCCACATGCCTCTTGTGTCTGAGCCGTTGAATTGAGATTCTACTTTGTCTCTGTACTGGCGCTTAGCTTGTTTGATAGCCTTGCGGAGGGAATAGCTGCACTGTTTGTATTCAGCCATGTTACCAGACACCTTGCCCTGATTAAAAGCGGTGGTTCGTGCCTTCAGTTTCACACGAATGCTGCCATCAATCCAAGGTTTCTGGTTAGGGAATGTTTTAATCGTTGCTATGGGAACGACATCTTCAACGTTCTAATGAACTCGCCCACCGAATCAGCGTATTCGTCAATGTTGTTGTCTGACGCAATGTCTGAAACATCTCCCCCAGTCCACGTGATGGAAGCAGTCTTGGAGTGTGGAGTCAGCTTGGTCAGACCAGCGTTGGACAGACCTCAGCGTGGGAGCTTCTTGTTTTAGTTTCTGTCTGTAGGCAGGGATCAACAAAATGGAGTCGTGGTCAGCTTTTCCGAAAGGGGGCGGGGGCAGGGCCTTATATGCGTCGCGGAAGTTAGAGTAACAATGATCCAGGGTCTTTCCACCCCTGGTTGCGCAATCGATATGCTGATAAAATTTAGGGAGTCTTGTTTTCAGATTAGCCTTGTTAAAATCCCCAGCTACAATGAATGCAGCCTCCGGATAAATCGTTTCCAGTTTGCAGAGAGTTAAATAAAGTTCGTTCAGAGCCATCGATGTGTCTGCTTGGGGGGATATATACGGCTGTGATTATAATCGAAGAGAATTCTCTTGGTAGATAATGCGGTCTACATTTGATTGTGAGGAATTCTAAATCAGGTGAACAGAAGGATTTGAGTTCCTGTATGTTTCTGTCATCACACCATGTCACGGTAGTCATAAGGCATACGCCCCCGCCCCTCTTCTTACCAGAAAGATGTTTGTTTCTGTCCGCGCGATGCGTGGAGAAACCCGCTGGCTGCACCGCCGGATTGCGTCTCTCCAGTTAGCCATGTTTCCGTGAAGCAGAGAACGTTGCAGTCTCTGATGTCCCTCTGGAATGCTACCCTTGCTCGGATTTCATCAACCTTGTTGTCAAGAGACTGGACATTGGCGAGAAGAATGCTAGGGAGTGGTGCACGATGTGCCCCGTCTCCGGAGTCTGACCAGAAGACCGCTTCGTTTCCCTCTTTTTCTGAGTCGTTTTTTTCGGGTCGCTGCATGTGATCCACACACTGGTTGTAAGGCAGAACACAGGATCCGCATCGCGAAAAACATATTCTTGGTCGTACTGATGGTGAGTTGACGCTGATCTTATATTCAGTAGTTCTTCTCGGCTGTATGTAATGAAACCTAAGATGACCTGGGGTACTAGTGTAAGAAATAACACGTAAAAAAACAAAAAACTGCATAGTTTCCTAGGAACGCGAAGCGAGGCGGCCATCTCTGTCGGCGCCGGAAGTCACACACGTTGCATCAAACATGTTTTAGACCTTGTTCATGGAAAACTGTTTATAACATTATTTCATGGTTAAAACTTGCTGAAATTTGTCCATAGTGTTCCTACCATCTCAACTACGCAGTTCTG
>NW_024604640.1:0-3589 GCF_018296145.1 Oncorhynchus tshawytscha | reverse complement strand
AAATCAAATCAAATCAAATTTTATTTGTCACATACACATGGTTAGCAGATGTTAATGCGAGTGTAGCGAAATGCTTGTGCTTCTAGTTCCGACAATGCAGTAATAACGAGCAAGTAATCTAACTAACAATTCCAAAAAAAACTACTGTCATACACAGTGTAAGGGGATAAAGAATATGTACATAAGGATATATGAATGAGTGATGGTACAGAGCAGCATAGGCAAGATACAGTAGATGATATCGAGTACAGTATATACATATGAGATAAGTATGTAAACCAAGTGGCATAGTTAAAGTGGCTAGTGATACATGTATTACATAAGGATGCAGTCGATGATATAGAGTACAGTATCAACGTATGCATATGAGATGAACAATGTAGGGTAAGTAACATTATATAAGGTAGCATTGTTTAAAGTGGCTAGTGATATATTTACATCATTTCCCATCAATTCCCATGATTAAAGTGGCTGGAGTAGAGTCAGTGTCATTGACAGTGTGTTGGCAGTAGCCACTCAATGTTAGTGGTGGCTGTTTAACAGTCTGATGGCCTTGAGATAGAAGCTGTTTTTCAGTCTCTCGGTCCCGGCTTTGATGCACCTGTACTGACCTCGCCTTCTGGATGGCAGCGGGGTGAACAGGCAGTGGCTCGGGTGGTTGATGTCCTTGATGATCTTTATGGCCTTCCTGTAGCATCGGGTGGTGTAGGTGTCCTGGAGGGCAGGTAGTTTGCCCCCGGTGATGCGTTGTGCAGACCTCACTACCCTCTGGAGAGCCTTACGGTTGAGGGCGGTGCAGTTGCCATACCAGGCGGTGATACAGCCCGCCAGGATGCTCTCGATTGTGCATCTGTAGAAGTTTGTGAGTGCTTTTGGTGACAAGCCAAATTTCTTCAGCCTCCTGAGGTTGAAGAGGCGCTGCTGCGCCTTCCTCACGATGCTGTCTGTGTGAGTGGACCAATTCAGTTTGTCTGTGATGTGTATGCCGAGAACTTAAAACTTGCTACCCTCTCCACTACTGTTCCATCGATGTGGATGGGGGGTGTTCCCTCTGCTGTTTCCTGAAGTCCACAATCATCTCCTTAGTTTTGTTGACGTTGAGTGTGAGGTTATTTTCCTGACACCACACTCCGAGGGCCCTCACCTCTTCCCTGTAGGCCGTCTCGTCGTTGTTGGTAATCAAGCCTACCACTGTTGTGTCGTCCGCAAACTTGATGATTGAGTTGGAGCGTGCATGGCCACGCAGTCGTGGGTGAACAGGGAGTACAGGAGAGGGCTCAGAACGCACCCTTGTGGGGCCCCAGTGTTGAGGATCAGCGGGGGAGGAGATGTTGTTGCCTACCCTCACCACCTGGGGGCGGCCCGTCAGGAAGTCCAGTACCCAGTTGCACAGGGCGGGGTCGAGACCCAGGGTCTCGAGCTTGATGACGAGCTTGGAGGGTACTATGGTGTTGAATGCCGAGCTGTAGTCGATGAACAGCATTCTCACATAGGTATTCCTCTTGTCCAGATGGGTTAGGGCAGTGTGCAGTGTGGTTGAGATTGCATCGTCTGTGGACCTATTTGGGCGGTAAGCAAATTGGAGTGGGTCAAGGGTGTCAGGTAGGGTGGAGGTGATATGGTCCTTGACTAGTCTCTCAAAGCACTTCATGATGACGGATGTGAGTGCTGCGGGGCGGTAGTCGTTTAGCTCAGTTACCTTAGCTTTCTTGGGAACAGGAACAATGGTGGCCCTCTTGAAGCATGTGGGAACAGCAGACTGGTATAGGGATTGATTGAATATGTCCGTAAACACACCGGCCAGCTGGTCTGCATGCTCTGAGGCGCGGCTGGGGATGCCGTCTGGGCCTGCAGCCTTGCGAGGGTTAACACGTTTAAATGTCTTACTCACTTCGGCTGCAGTGAAGGAGAGACCGCATGTTTCCGTTGCAGGCCGTGTCAGTGGCACTGTATTGTCCTCAAAGCGGGCAAAAGTTATTTAGTCTGCCTGGGAGCAAGACATCCTGGTCCGTGACTGGGCTGGGTTTCTTCCTGTAGTCCGTGATTGACTGTAGACCCTGCCACATACCTCTTGTGTCTGAGCCGTTGAATTGAGATTCTACTTTTGTCTCTGTACTGGCGCTTAGCTTGTTTGATAGCCTTGCGGAGGGAATAGCTGCACTGTTTGTATTCAGTCATGTTACCAGACACCTTGCCCTGATTAAAAGCAGTGGTTCGTGCCTTCAGTTTCACACGAATGCTGCCATCAATCCACGGTTTCTGGTTAGGGAATGTTTTAATCGTTGCTATGGGAACGACATCTTCAACGCACGTTCTAATGAACTCGCACACCGAATCAGCGTATTCGTCAATGTTGTTGTCTGACGCAATACGAAACATCTCCCCAGTCCACGTGATGGAAGCAGTCTTGGAGTGTGGAGTCAGCTTGGTCGGACCAGCGTTGGACAGACCTCAGCGTGGGAGCTTCTTGTTTTAGTTTCTGTCTGTAGGCAGGGATCAACAACATGGAGTCGTGGTCAGCTTTTCCGAAAGGGGGCGGGGCAGGGCCTTATATGCGTCGCGGAAGTTAGAGTAACAATGATCCAGGGTCTTTCCACCCCTGGTTGCGCAATCGATATGCTGATAAAATTTAGGGAGTCTTGTTTTCAGATTAGCCTTGTTAAAATCCCCAGCTACAATGAATGCAGCCTCCGGATAAATCGTTTCCAGTTTGCAGAGAGTTAAATAAAGTTCGTTCAGAGCCATCGATGTGTCTGCTTGGGGGGGATATATACGGCTGTGATTATAATCGAAGAGAATTCTCTTGGTAGATAATGCGGTCTACATTTGATTGTGAGGAATTCTAAATCAGGTGAACAGAAGGATTTGAGTTCCTGTATGTTTCTTTCATCACACCATGTCACGTTGGCCATAAGACATACGCCCCCGCCCGTCTTCTTACCAGAAAGATGTTTGTTTCTGTCGGCGCGATGCGTGGAGAAACCCGCTGGCTGCACCGCTTCGGATTGCGTCTCTCAGTGAGCCATGTTTCCGTGAAGCAAAAAAGCGTTACAGTCTCTGATGTCCCTCTGGAATGCTACCCTTGCTCGGATTTCATCAACCTTGTTGTCAAGAGACTGGACATTGGCAAGAAGAATGCTAGGGAGTGGTGCACGATGTGCCCGTCTCCGGAGTCTGACCAGAAGACCGCTTCGTTTCCCTCTTTTTCTGAGTCGTTTTTTTTTTGGTTGCTGCATGTGATCCACTCGGTTACACTGGTTGTAGGCAGAACACAGGATCCGCGTCGCGAAAAACATATTCTTGGTCGTACTGATGGTGAGTTGACGCTGATCTTATATTCAGTAGTTCTTCTCGGCTGTATGTAAAGAAACCTAAGATGACCTGGGGTACTAGTGTAAGAAATAACACGTAAAAAAACAAAAAACTGCATAGTTTCCTAGGAACGCGAGCGGGCGGCCATCTCTGTCGGCGCCGGAAGTACATTGACAGAGTTAAAAGAAGGAAGCCTGTACAGAATATACATTTTCCAAAACATGCATCCTCTTTACAATAAGCATCTAAAGTAAAACTGTGAAGAATGTGGCAAATT
>NW_024604639.1:0-3587 GCF_018296145.1 Oncorhynchus tshawytscha | reverse complement strand
CTACCACACTGTCCTTATCACTCATATCCCTGAGCAGCTGACTACCACACTGTCCTTATCACTCATATCCCTGAGCAGTTGACTACCACACTGTCCTTATCACTCATATCCCTGAGCAGCTGACTACCACACTGTCCTTATCACTCATATCCCTGAGCAGTTAACTACCACACTGTCCTTATCACTCCTTATCCTGACGGTTAACTACCACACTGTCATATCACTCCAGATCCTGAACGTGACTACCACACTGTCCTTATCCTCTCCCTGGGCAGCTGACTACCACACGTCCTTATCACTCCATACCCTGAGCAGTTAACTACTACACTGTCATCACTCCATATCCCTGAGCGGCTGACTACCACACTGTCCTTATCACTCATATCCCTGAGGCAGCTGACTACCACACTGTCATATCACTTATATCCCTGAGCAGCTGACTACCACACTGTCCTTATCACTCATCCCTGAACAGCTGACTCACATTGTCCTTATCACTCATATCCCTGAGCAGCTGACTACCACACTGTCCTTATCGCTCCTATCCCTGGGCAGCTGACTACCACACTGTCCTTATCACTCATATCCCTGAGCAGTTAACTACCACTGTCATATCACTCCCTATCCCTGAGCAGCTGACTACCACACTGTCCTATCACTCATATCCTGAACGGTTGACTACCACACTGTCATATCACTCATATCCCTGAGACAGTTAACTACCACACTGTCCTTATCACTCCTTATCCCTGAGCAGCTGACTACCACACTGTCAGTATCACTCATATCCCTGAGCAACTGACTACACTGTCTTATCACTCATATCCCTGAGCAGTTAACTACCACACTGTCCTTATCACTCCTTATCCCTGAGCAGTTAGCTTCACCACACTGTCCTTATCACTCATATCCCACAGGCAGCTAACTACCACACTGTCCTTATCACTCATATCCCTAGGCAGTTAACTACCACACTGTCCTTATCACTCATACCCCTGAGCAGTTAACTACCACACTGTCCTTATCACTCATATCATGAGCAATGACTACCACACTGCCCTTATCACTCATATCCCTGAGCAGTTAACTACCACACTGTCCTTATCACTCATATCCCTGAGCAGCTGACTACCACACTGTCCTTATCACTCATATCCCTGAGCAGCTGACTACCACACTGTCCTTATCACTCATATCCCTGAACAGCTGACTACCACACTGTCCTTATCACTCATATCCCTGAGCAGCTGACTACCACACTGTCCTTATCACTCATATCCCTGAGCAGCTGACTACCACACTGTCCTTATCACTCATATCCCTGAGCAGTTAACTACCACACTGTCCTTATCACTCATATCCCTGAGCAGCTGACTACCACACTGTCCTTATCACTCATATCCCTGAGCAGTTGACTACCACACTGTCCTTATCACTCATATCCCTGAGCAGTTAACTACCACACTGTCCTTATCACTCATATCCCTGAGCAGCTGACTACCACACTGTCCTTATCACTCATATCCCTGAGCAGCTGACTACCACACTGTCCTTATCACTCATATCCCTGAGCAGCTGACTACCACACTGTCCTTATCACTCATATCCCTGAGCAGCTGACTACCACACTGTCCTTATCACTCATATCCCTGAGCAGTTGACTACCACACTGTCCTTATCACTCATATCCCTGAGCAGCTGACTACCACACTGTCCTTATCACTCATATCCCTGAGCAGCTGACTACCACACTGTCCTTATCACTCATATCCCTGAGCAGCTGACTACCACACTGTCCTTATCACTCATATCCCTGAGCAGCTGACTACCACACTGTCCTTATCACTCATATCCCTGAGCAGTTGACTACCACACTGTCCTTATCACTCATATCCCTGAGCAGCTGACTACCACACTGTCCTTATCACTCATATCCCTGAGCAGCTAACTACCACACTGTCCTTATCACTCATATCCCTGAGCAGCTGACTACCACACTGTCCTTATCACTCATATCCCTGAGCAGCTGACTACCACACTGTCCTTATCACTCATATCCCTGAGCAGTTGACTACCACACTGTCCTTATCACTCATATCCCTGAGCAGCTGACTACCACACTGTCCTTATCACTCATATCCCTGAGCAGCTGACTACCACACTGTCCTTATCACTCATATCCCTGAGCAGTTAACTACCACACTGTCCTTATCACTCATATCCCTGAGCAGTTAACTACCACACTGTCCTTATCACTCATATCCCTGAGCAGCTGACTACCACACTGTCCTTATCACTCATATCCCTGAGCAGTTGACTACCACACTGTCCTTATCACTCATATCCCTGAGCAGTTGACTACCACACTGTCCTTATCACTCATATCCCTGAGCAGCTGACTACCACACTGTCCTTATCACTCATATCCCTGAGCAGCTGACTACCACACTGTCCTTATCACTCATATCCCTGAGCAGCTGACTACCACACTGTCCTTATCACTCATATCCCTGAGCAGCTGACTACCACACTGTCCTTATCACTCATATCCCTGAGCAGTTAACTACCACACTGTCCTTATCACTCATATCCCTGAGCAGTTGACTACCACACTGTCCTTATCACTCATATCCCTGAGCAGCTGACTACCACACTGTCCTTATCACTCATATCCCTGAGCAGTTGACTACCACACTGTCCTTATCACTCATATCCCTGAGCAGCTGACTACCACACTGTCCTTATCACTCATATCCCTGAGCAGTTAACTACCACACTGTCCTTATCACTCATATCCCTGAGCAGCTGACTACCACACTGTCCTTATCACTCATATCCCTGAGCAGCTGACTACCACACTGTCCTTATCACTCATATCCCTGAGCAGTTGACTACCACACTGTCCTTATCACTCATATCCCTGAGCAGCTGACTACCACACTGTCCTTATCACTCATATCCCTGAGCAGTTAACTACCACACTGTCCTTATCACTCATATCCCTGAGCAGCTGACTACCACACTGTCCTTATCACTCATATCCCTGAGCAGTTAACTACCACACTGTCCTTATCACTCATATCCCTGAGCAGCTGACTACCACACTGTCCTTATCACTCATATCCCTGAGCAGTTAACTACCACACTGTCCTTATCACTCATATCCCTGAGCAGCTGACTACCACACTGTCCTTATCACTCATATCCCTGAGCAGCTGACTACCACACTGTCCTTATCACTCATATCCCTGAGCAGCTGACTACCACACTGTCCTTATCACTCATATCCCTGAGCAGCTGACTACCACACTGTCCTTATCACTCATATCCCTGAGCAGCTGACTACCACACTGTCCTTATCACTCATATCCCTGAGCAGTTAACTACCACACTGTCCTTATCACTCATATCCCTGAGCAGCTGACTACCACACTGTCCTTATCACTCATATCCCTGAGCAGTTGACTACCACACTGTCCTTATCACTCATATCCCTGAGCAGCTGACTACCACACTGTCCTTATCACTCATATCCCTGAGCAGCTAACTACCACACTGTCCTTATCACTCATATCCCTGAGCAGCTG
>NW_024604638.1:0-3586 GCF_018296145.1 Oncorhynchus tshawytscha | reverse complement strand
CCTTGTCATGCAGCCTTCATGCAGCCTTCATGCAGCCTTCATGCAGCCTTGTCATGCAACCGTGTGGCATTAACCCTTAATAGTTAAAAGAAGGTGTTTACATCAAACAGTTTGCATGGACTTCTCTCCCCATAGGAATACATTGCCTGCACTCCAAAATTCAACCTGAAGCCTATATGGGTTATGAATGCCTTATGAACCTGCCCGATTCTATAGTGAAAAAACATCACCAAATGGACATGATGAAATCAACACAACGAGTGATGGAAAGGAACAACTATCACTGCCCGGCCATCCTGTGTTCCTTTAGCGGGCATTAATATCAGAATGACCGGTAAATGCATTTTACAAACATATTTTTATTTTTGGGTTACCAGGTGCCTATTTTCAATCACCAGTTGCACAATAATGCGTATCCATCAGAATATTTTAAACAGCCCATAAAGCACTCAGGACGGCCCCCACGGATAGAGGGCCGTAGTAGGGTACTCCCATAGCGGGCATGGGCAATAGGAGTCCCGGTAAATGCATTTACAACCATATTTTTATTTTTGGGTTACCAGGTGCCTATTTTCAATCACCAGTTGCACAACAATGCGTATCCATCAGAATATTTTAAACTGTCCATAAAGCGCTCAGGACGACCCCCATGGATAGAGGGCCGTAGTATGGTACTCCCATAGCGGGCATGGACAATAGGAGTCCCGGTAAATGCATTTACAACCATATTTTGTATTTTTGGGTTACCAGGTGCCTATTTTCAATCACCAGTTGCACAACAATGCGTATCCATCAGAATATTTTAAACTGTCCATAAAGCACTCAGGACGGCCCCCACGGATAGAGGGCCGTAGTAGGGTGCTCACATAGCGGGCATGGACAATAGGAGTCCCGGTAAATGCATTTACAACCATATTGTGTATTTTTGGGTTACCAGGTGCCTATTTTCAATCACCAGTTGCACAACAATGCACGTGCATTTGCAATATGATTCTATAGTGAAAAAAACATCAAATCAAATCAAATCAAATTTTATTTGTCACATACACATGGTTAGCAGATGTTAATGCGAGTGTAGCGAAATGCTTGTGCTTCTAGTTCCGACAATGCAGTAATAACCAACAAGTAATCTAACTAACAATTCCAAAACTACTGTCTTATACACAGTGTAAGGGGATAAAGAATATGTACATAAGGATATATGAATGAGTGATGGTACAGAGCAGCATAGGCAAGATACAGTAGATGATATCGAGTACAGTATATACATATGAGATGAGTATGTAAACAAAGTGGCATAGTTAAAGTGGCTAGTGATACATGTATTACATAAGGATGCAGTCGATGATATAGAGTACAGTATATACGTATGCATATGAGATGAATAATGTAGGGTAAGTAACATTATATAAGGTAGCATTGTTTAAAGTGGCTAGTGATATATTTACATCATTTCCCATCAATTCCCATTATTAAAGTGGCTGGAGTTGAGTCAGTGTCATTGTCAGTGTGTTGGCAGCAGCCACTCAATGTTAGTGGTGGCTGTTTAACAGTGTGATGGCCTTGAGATAGAAGCTGTTTTTCAGTCTCTCGGTCCCAGCTTTGATGCACCTGTACTGACCTCGCCTTTTTTTTTTTTTTTTTTTTAACCTTTATTTAACCAGGCAAGTCAGTTAAGAACACATTCTTATTTTCAATGATGGCCTGGGAACGGTGGGTTAACTGCCTGTTCACGGGTAGAACGACAGATTTGTACCTTGTCAGCTCAGGGGTTTGAACTCACAACCTTCCGGTTACTAGTCCAACACAGCGCAGCAGCGCCTCTTCAACCTCAGGAGGCTGAAGAAATTCGGCTTGTCACCAAAAGCACTCACAAACTTCTACAGATGCACAATCGAGAGCATCCTGGCGGGCTGTATCACCGCCTGGTATGGCAACTGCACCGCCCTCAACCGTAAGGCTCTCCAGAGGGTAGTGAGGTCTGCACAACGCATCACCGGGGGCAAACTACCTGCCCTCCAGGACACCTACACCACCCGATGCTACAGGAAGGCCATAAAGATCATCAAGGACATCAACCACCCGAGCCACTGCCTGTTCACCCCGCTGTCATCCAGAAGGCGAGGTCAGTACAGGTGCATCAAAAGTGGGACCGAGAGACTGAAAAACAGCTTCTATCTCAAGGCCATCAGACTGTTAAACAGCCACCACTAACATTGAGTGGCTACTGCCAACACACTGTCAATGACACTGACTCTACTCCAGCCACTTTAATCATGGGAATTGAAGGGAAATGATGTAAATATATCACTAGCCACTTTAAACAATGCTACCTTATATAATGTTACTTAGCCCAACATTATTCATCTCATATGCATAAGTATATATTGTACTCTATATCATCGACTGCATCCTTATGTAATACATGTATCACTAGCCACTTTAACTATGCCACTTTGTTTACATACTCATCTCATATGTATATACTGTACTCGATATCATCTACTGTATCTTGCCTATGCTGCTCTGTACCATCACTCATTCATATATCCTTATGTACATATTCTTTATCCCCTTACACTGTGTATAAGACAGTAGTTTTGGAATTGTTAGTTAGATTACTTGTTGGTTATTACTGCATTGTCGGAACTAGAAGCACAAGCATTTTGCTACACTCGCATTAACATCTGCTAACCATGTGTATGTGACAAATAAAATTTGATTTGATTTGATATGATTTGAAGTGGCATGGTTGCCAACTTCAATTGCATCATTTTCAAAAACTGAAGTTCATGGGTTAGATGACTGTCCATACTTGCTTGTATTTAATATTGCTGCTATCATTTCATTGTAGTTTCAATGGAGTGGTGTATATAAAAAGTACATTGTATTAATATTGCATTTTATCTGCAAATAAAATTGAATCGAAGCTCAGAGGGGGAGTGCATGCTATTTTAGTATGAGGTCCTATTGCAAAAATTCGTTCCAGTGTTGCCAACTTAGCGACTTAGTCGCTGTATTTAGCAAGTATTCAGACCCCTCTGAATACTTGCAGACATTTTCATTTTACTCACTTTTTGTCTCTTCCACAATGTTATTGCTCACTCCTACAGTGTCCATCACAATTACATGCACATGGACAATTATGCAAATTAGGTGATGACATCATTTAGCAACTTCTAGTGACTTTTAGGACAGCCAATAGCTACTTTCCTTACTGAGGTGTTGGCAACACTGCTAACTTTAAACATCGGCTATCTGAGCAGCTAACTGATCGCTGCAGCTGTACAAAGCCCATCTGTAAATAGCCCACCCAATCTACCTACCTCATCCCCATATTGTTTCAATATACTTTCTGCTCTTTGCACACCAGTATTTCTACTTGCACATCATCATCTGCTCATCTATCACTCCAGTGTTAATTTGCTAAATTGTAAATACTTCGCTACTATGGCCTATTTATTGCCTTACCTCCATTTGCACGCACTGTATATAGACTTTCTTTTTTTTCTTCTATTGTGTTATTGACTGTACGCTTGTTTATTCCATCTGTAACTCTGTGTTGTTGTTTGTGTTGCGCTGCTTT
>NW_024604637.1:0-3585 GCF_018296145.1 Oncorhynchus tshawytscha | reverse complement strand
TTTTAATGAAGGAAAACCTATACATACAGAAACTACAAAACTAACAAAATGAAATAATGAAAACCGAAACAGCCCTATCTGGTGCAAACACAAAGACAGGAACAATCACCCACAAACACACAGTGAAACCCAGGCTACCTAAATATGGTTCCCAATCAGAGACAACGAGAATCACCTGACTCTGATTGAGAACCTCAGGCAGCCATAGACTATGCTAGACACCCCTACTCAGCCACAATCCCAATACCTACTAAAACCCCCAATACCACAACACAACACAAAATAACCCCATGTCACACCCTGGCCTGACCAAATAAATATATAAACACAAAATACTAAGACCAGGGCGTGACAGAACCCCCCCCCCCCAAGGTGCGGACTCCCGGCTGCACACTAAAACCCATAGGGGAGGGTCCGGGTGGGCGTCTGTCCACGGTGGCGGCTCCGGCTCGGGACGTGGACCCCACTCCAACCAAGTCTTAGTCCCCCTGTAACGCGTCCTTTGATTGGCGACCCTCGCCGCCGACCTAGGCCTAATAACCCTCACCAAGGACCCCACTGGACTGAGGGGCAGCTCGGGACTGAGGTAGAAGCTCGGGACTGAGGGGAAGCTCGGGACTGAGGGGAAGCTCGGGACTGAGGGGAAGCTCGGGACTGAGGGGCAGCTCGGGACTGAGGGGCAGCTCGGGACTGAGGGGCAGCCCGGGACTGAGGGGAAGCCCGGGACTGAGGGGAAGCCCAGCACTGAGGGGAAGCCCAGCACTGAGGGAAGCCCAGCACTGAGGGGAAGCCCAGCACTGAGGGGAAGCTCAGCACTGAGAGGAAGCTCAGGCAGGTAGTTTGCTCCGGCAGATCCTGGCTGGCTGGCAGATCTGGAAGAGTCTGGTTGACTGGCAGATCTGGAAGAGTCTGGTTGACTGGCAGATCTGGAAGAGTCTGGCTGACTGGCAGATCTGGAAGAGTCTGGCTGACTGGCAGATCTGGCTGCTCTGACTGCTCCATGCAGACTGACATCTCTGGCTGCTCTATGCAGACTGGCAGCTCCATGCAGACTGGCAGCTCTGGCTGCTCCATGCAGACTGGCAGCTCTATGCAGACTGGCAGCTCTGGCTGCTCCATGCAGACTGGCTGCTCTGGCTGCTCCATGCAGACTGGCAGCTCTGGCTGCTCCATGCAGACTGGCAGCTCTGGCTGCTCCATGCAGACTGGCAGCTCTGGCTGCTCCATGCAGACTGGCAGCTCTGGCTGCTCCATGCAGACTGGCAGCTCTGGCTGCTCCATGCAGACTGGCAGCTCTGGCTGCTCCATGCAGACTGGCAGCTCTGGCTGCTCCATGCAGACTGGCAGCTCAGGCTGCTCCATGCAGGCTGGCAGCTCTGGCTGCGCTGAACAGGCAGGAGACTCCAGCAGCGCTGTAGAGGAGGAAGGCTCTGGCAGCGCTGAACATGCGGGAGACTCCGGCAGCGCAGGAGAGGAGAAAGGCTCTGGCAGCGCTGAACATGCGGGAGACTCCGGCAGCGCAGGAGAGGAGGAAAGCTCTGGCTGCGCTGAACAGGCGGGAGGCTCTGGCAGCGCTGGAGAGGGGGAAGGCTCTGATAGCGCTAAACAGGCGGGAGACTCCGACAGCACTGGAGAGGAGAAAGGCTCTGGCTGCGCTGAACAGGCAAGGCGCACTGAAGGCCTGGTGCGTGGTGCTGGAACTGGTGGTACTGGACCGAGGACACGCACAGGAAGCCTGGTGCGGGGAGCTGCCACCGGAGAACTGGTGTGTGAAGGTGGCACAAGATGGATCGGACTGTGAAGGTGTACTGGAGAGCCTGAGAGCAGGACTGGCACAGGACGTGCAAGGCTAGGTAGGTACACAGGAGGCCTAGTGCGTGAGGCTGGCACACTCTTCACCAGCCGACTAACACGCACCTCAGGACGAGTATGGAGCGCTGACCCAGGTGCCATCAAATCCCCGACTCGCTCCGTCGGACGAATATCATACCTAAAGCACCAAACTAGCAACTCCCTCATTACTCTCTCCTCCAATTTCCCCATTAACTCCTTCACAGTCTCTGCTTCGCTCACCTCTAACACCGGCTCTGGTTCTGGTCTCCTCCTTGATTCCTCATGATAAACAGGGAGAGTTGGCTCAGGTCTGACTCCTGACTCTGCCACTCTCTCCCTGAGCCCCCCCCCCAATACATTTTTGGGACTGACTTTCGGGGATCCCTCTGCGCCGCTGTGCTTTTCTCTTCAACTCCATTCTCCTATAGCCTGCTTCGCACTGCTCCAGCGAATCCCAGGCGGGCTCCGGCACTTTCTCTGGGTCGACAGCCCACCTGTCTATTTCCTCCCAAGTAGTGTAGTCCCGATATTGTTGCTCCTGCTGCCGCTGTTGCTTCTCCTCATACCAGCGCCTCTCGGCTCTCGCCGCCTCCAGTTTTTCTTTGGGGCGGCGATATTCTCCAGGCTGATCCCAGGGTCCTTCACCGTCCAGTTCGTCTTCCCATGTCCAGTCCCTCTCTCGCTGCACCTTGGTGCGGCTACACTCCCCTGGTTTAGCCCAGGGTCCTCTCCCGTCGAGGATTTCCTCCCAAGTCCAGAAATTCTTGTCACGCTGCTCCTGCTGCTGCTGTTGCCTGTTACCACGCCACTTGGTCCAGGTGTGGTGGGTGATTCTGTTACGGCTCTCTTCTATCTCCTCCTCTGACGAAGAGGTAGAACAAGGATCGGACCAAAATGCAGCGTGATGATGATTCATGATATATTTTAATGAAGGAAAACCTATACATACAGAAACTACAAAACTAACGAAATGAAATAATGAAAACCGAAACAGCCCTATCTGGTGCAAACACAAAGACAGGAACAATCACCCACAAACACACAGTGAAACCCAGGCTACCTAAATATGGTTCCCAATCAGAGACAACGAGAATCACCTGACTCTGATTGAGAACCTCAGGCAGCCATAGACTATGCTAAACACCCCTACTCAGCCACAATCCCAATACCTACTAAAACCCCCAATACCACAACACAACACAAAATAACCCCATATCACACCCTGGCCTGACCAAATAAATATATAAACACAAAATACTAAGACCAGGGCGTGACAACGGGCTCCTACGTCCTCATATACACATTATGACATAATAAAGAGTTTAATCTTTCACGAATAAAAGACAAAGAAGCATACCCATTTATACAGGTTCTACACATTCCATTTCTCCATGGAAATAGAATGTAAACATTCTATTTTGCTCCAAACATCCCTACAACTCAATTCTAAGTGCAGCATATTGGACGACTCCACAGTCATTGATCATTCGCGACTTTAAGTCATTCCTGTTATCTCTAGAGCATCCCGTGTATCTATAGCGCTGCATTTCTTCCCCATCTTACTACGGATAGGGTTTGGTGCATTCCAGAGTTCACTTATGGTCCCACAAAGGTAATCTTAGGAGAAATTAATTTTAGCATACTGTAAATGCCTGTGCATAATGTGCATAACAAAACATCATTATTTTCATTATCTTCAAAGGAATTTCAGACTCTGCAGGCCTGCTGGGAGGAAACATATTACAATAAACA
>NW_024604636.1:0-3584 GCF_018296145.1 Oncorhynchus tshawytscha | reverse complement strand
ATTAACCTGGTCTCTACTGTCATTATATTACCCTGGTCTACCGTCTACTGTCATTATATTACCCTGGTCTACCCTCTACTGTCATTATATTACCCTACTCTCCCCTGGTCTCCCATCTACTGTCATTATATTACCCTGGTCTACATTCTACTGTCATTATATTACCCTGGTCTACACTCTACTGTCATTATATCACCCTGGTCTACCATCTACTGTCATTATATTACCCTGGTCTGCCATCTACTGTCATTATATTACCCTGGTCTACCCTCTACTGTCATTATATTAACCTGGTCTCTACTGTCATTATATTACCCTGGTCTACCGTCTACTGTCATTATATTACCCTGGTCTACCCTCTACTGTCATTATATTACCCTACTCTCCCCTGGTCTCCCATCTACTGTCATTATATTACCCTGGTCTACATTCTACTGTCATTATATTACCCTGGTCTACACTCTACTGTCATTATATCACCCTGGTCTACCATCTACTGTCATTATATTACCCTGGTCTACCATCTACTGTCATTATATTACCCTGGTCTCTCCTGTCATTATATTACCCTGGTCTACTATCTACTGTCATTATATTACCCTGGTCTACCCTCTACTGTCATTATATTACCCTGGTCTCCCCTCTACTGTCATTATATTACCCTGGTCTACCATCTACTGTCATTATATTACCCTGGTCTACCCTCTACTGTCATTATATTACCCTGGTCTACCATCTACTGTCATTATATTACCTTGGTCTCTAATGTCATTATATTACCCTGGTCTACCATCCACTGTCATTATATTACCCTGGTCTACCATCTACTGTGATTATATTACCCTGATCTACCATCCCTGTTATTATATTACCCTGGTCTAAACTCTACTGTCATTATATTACCCTGGTCTACCATCTACTGTCATTATATTACCCTGGTCTACCATCCCCTGTCATTACATTACCCTGGTCTACCATCTACTGTCATTATATTACCCTGGTCTACCATCCCCTGTCATTATATTACCCTGGTCTACCATCTACTGTCATTATATTACCCTGGTCTCCCTCTACTGTCATTATATTACCCTGGTCTACCATCCACTGTCATTATATTACCCTGGTCTACCATATACTGTCATTATATTACCCTGGCCTGCCATCTACTGTCATTATATTACCCTGGTCTACCATCTACTGTCATTATATTACCCTGGTCTGCCATCTACTGTCATTATAATACCCTGGTCTACTATCTACTGTCATTATATTACCCTGGTCTCCCTCTACTGTCATTATATTACCCTGGTCTCCCTCTACTGTCATTATATTACCCTGGTCTACCATCTACTGTCATTATATTACCCTGGTCTACCCTCTACTGTCATTATATTACCCTGGTCTCTAATGTCATTATATTACCCTGGTCTACCATCTACTGTCATTATATTACCCTGATCTACCATCCCCTGTTATTATATTACCCTGGTCTAAACTCTACTGTCATTATATTACCCTGGTCTACCATCTACTGTCATTATATTACCCTGGTCTACCATCCTGTCATTACATTACCCTGGTCTAAACTCTACTGTCATTATATTATCCTGGTCTGCCATCTACTGTCATTATATTACCCTGGTCTACCATCTACTGTCACTATATTGCCCTGGTCTACCATCTACTGTCATTATATTTCCCTGGTCTACCATTTACTGTCATTATATTACCCTGGTCTACCATCTAATGTCATTATTATTTCCCTACGTCTACCATCTACTGTGATTATATTACCCTGGTCTACCACCTACTGTCATTATATTACCCTACCCTGGTCTGGTTTATATTACCTGGTCTATATCTACTGTCATTATATTACCTGGTCTACCACTGTCATTATAATACCTGTCATTCATTATATTACCCTGGTCTACCATCTACACTGTCATTATATTTACCCTGGTCTACCATCTACTGTCATTATATTACCTGGTCTACCCTCTATGTCATTATATTACTATTATATTACCCTGTCTACCATCTATCCCCTGTCTCTATGTCATATTTACCCTGGTCTACCATCTACTGTCATTATATTACCCTGGTCTACCATCTACCCTGTCATTATATTATATTACCCTGGTCTATATCTACTGTCATTATATTACCTGGTTTATATTATACCCTGGTCTACCATCTCTACTGTCATTATATTACCCTGGTCTACCATCTACTGTCATTATAATACCCTGGTCTACCATCTACTGTCATTATATTACCCTGGTCTACCATCTACTGTCATTATAATACCCTGGTCTACCCTCTACTGTCATTATATTACCCTGGTCTCTACTGTCAGTATATTACCCTGGTCTACCATCCACTGTAATTATACAACCCTGGACTACCATCTACTCTCATTATATTACCCTGGTCTACCATCTACTGTCATTATATTACCCTGGTCTACCCTCTACTGTCATTATATTACCCTACTCTCCCCTGGTCTCCCGTCTACTGTCATTATATTACCCTGGTCTACCATCTACTGTCATTATATTACCCTGGTCTACACTCTACTGTCATTATATCACCCTGGTCTACCATCTACTGTCATTATATTACCCTGGTCTACCATCTACTGTCAATATATTACCCTGGTCTACACTCTACTGTCATTATATCACCCTGGTCTACCATCTACTGTCATTATATTACCCTGGTCTACCATCTACTGTCATTATATTACCCTGGTCTCTCCTGTCATTATATTACCCTGGTCTACCATCTACAGTCATTATATCACCCTGGTCTTCCATCTACTGTCATTATATTACCCTGGTCTGCCATCTACTGTCATTATATTACCCTGGTCTACCCTCTACTGTCATTATATTAACCTGGTCTCTACTGTCATTATATTACCCTGGTCTACCGTCTACTGTCATTATATTACCCTGGTCTACCCTCTACTGTCATTATATTACCCTACTCTCCCCTGGTCTCCCATCTACTGTCATTATATTACCCTGGTCTACATTCTACTGTCATTATATTACCCTGGTCTACACTCTACTGTCATTATATCACCCTGGTCTACCATCTACTGTCATTATATTACCCTGGTCTGCCATCTACTGTCATTATATTACCCTGGTCTACCCTCTACTGTCATTATATTAACCTGGTCTCTACTGTCATTATATTACCCTGGTCTACCGTCTACTGTCATTATATTACCCTGGTCTACCCTCTACTGTCATTATATTACCCTACTCTCCCCTGGTCTCCCATCTACTGTCATTATATTACCCTGGTCTACATTCTACTGTCATTATATTACCCTGGTCTACACTCTACTGTCATTATATCACCCTGGTCTACCATCTACTGTCATTATATTACCCTGGTCTACCATCTACTGTCATTATATTACCCTGGTCTCTCCTGTCATTATATTACCCTGGTCTACCATCTACTGTCACTATATTGCCCTGGTCTACCATCTCCTGTCATTATATTACCCTGGTCTACCATCTACTGTCATTATAATACCCTGGTCTACCATCTACTGTCATTATATT
>NW_024604635.1:0-3584 GCF_018296145.1 Oncorhynchus tshawytscha | reverse complement strand
ATCTTGGATTCCAATGATATGATACACAGTTGAAGTCTAAAGTTTACATACACTTAGACTGGAGTCATTAAAACTAATTTTTTCAACCACTCCCCATATTTCTTGTTAACAAACTATAGTTTTAGCATGTCAGTTAGGACATCTACTTTGTGCATGACACATGTCATATTTCCAACAATTGTTTACAGATAGATTATTTCACTTATAATTCACTGTATCACAATTCCAGTGGGTCAGAATTTTACATACACTAAGAAGACTGTGCCTTTAAACAGCTTGGAACATTTCAGAAAATTATGTCATGGCTTGAGAAGCTTCTGATAGGCTAATTGACATCATTGTGTCAATTGAAGGTGTACCTGTGGATGTATTTCAAGGCCTACCTTCAAACTCAGTGCCTCTTTACTTGACATCATGGGAAAATCCAAAGATTTTGATGGTTCAACCTTGGGACAAATTTCCAAATGCCTGAAGGTAGCACGTTCATCTGTACAAACAATAGTACACAAGAATAAACACCATGGGACCCCGCAGCCATCATCCCGCTCAGGAAGGAGACGCATTCTGTCTCCTAGAGATGAACGTACTTTGGTACAAAAAGTGCAAATCAATCCCAGAACAACAGCAAAGGACCTTGTGAAGATGCTGGAAGAAACAAGTACAAAAGTATCTTTATCCACAGTAAAATCCACTATATCGACATAACCTGAAAGGCCACTCAGCAAGGAATAAGCCACTGCTCCAAAACCGCCCTAAAAAATTGGAGAAATGTCCTTTGGTCTGATGAAACAAAACAAGAACTGTTTGGCCATAATGACCATCGTTATGTTAGGAGGAAAAAGGGAGGCTTGCAAGCCGAAGAACACCATCCCAACCGTGAAGCACGGGGTGCCAGCATCATGTTGTGGGGGTGCTTTGCTGCAGGAGGGACTGGTGCACTTCAC
The DNA here is from genome assembly GCF_018296145.1 of Oncorhynchus tshawytscha. Lineage (NCBI taxonomy): Eukaryota > Metazoa > Chordata > Actinopteri > Salmoniformes > Salmonidae > Oncorhynchus > Oncorhynchus tshawytscha. The sequence continues at coordinate 2,640 of NW_024604635.1, read as the reverse complement.
AAAATAGATGGCATCATGAGGATGGAAAATTACGTGGATATATTGAAGCAACATCTCAAGACATCAGTCAAGGAAGTTAAATCTTGGTCGCAAATGGGTCTTCCAAATGGACAATGACCCCAAGCATACTTCAAAGTTGTTGGAAAATGGCTCAAGGACAACAAAGTCAAGGTATTGGGAGTGGCCATCACAAAGCCCTGACCTCATTCCTATAGAAAATTTGTGGGCAGAACTGAAAAAGCATGCGGAAAAGGAGGCTTACAAACATGACTCAGTTACCACCAGCTCTGTTGGGAGGAATGGGCCAAAATTCTTAACTTGCCTGAGGAAGCTTGTGGAAGGCTACCCAAACATTTGACCCAAGTTAAACAATTGAAGGCCAGGCTACCAAATACTATTAGTGTATGTAAACTTCTGACCCACTGGGAATGTGATGAAAAAAGAAATAAAAGCTCAATAAATCTCTACTATTATTCTGGCATTTCACATTCTTAAAATAAAGTGGTGATCTAACTGACCTAAAACAGGGAATTTGTAGTTGGATTAAATGTCAGGAACAGTGAAAAACTGAGTTTTAAATGTATTTGGCTAAGGTATATGTAAACTTCCGACTTCAACTGTAAAACACAGGAAAATCACATTTCTGACTGCACTGGGCCTTCAAAGCCGTTTTAAAGGCTGAACATGAGCTATTCCACAATACAGTTGATTGCTACAGCACAGTTCCACTATAATTATGCATTACATAATACCCCATCTGAAGTGTGACTGTGAAACTGGGGCACAGTATTCATTGCACACTCTACTTACTGTTCTTTATCATCATGCCCTTATACATCCTTATCATATCCTTATGAATCTTTCAGATTCTTATAAATACTTTTACCCCTTTGGATCAATTCCATCGATGCGCACTCCAGGGGGGGCAATTCAGGGCATATCAATGATAACAGGAAAATAACATATAAAAACAATATTTAAGATGCTATGAAAGAGGATGAACTAAGGACATTAGTTGGGGCTATAGTGATCAATTCATTTGATGTGCCTACTGACTTGTGGATAGGATTTTTAACTAGGCAAGTCAGTTATGAACAGGCTCTTGTGTACAATGACAGCCCTAGGAACAGTGGGTTAATTGCCTTGTTCAGGAGCAGAACGACAGATTTTTACCTAGTCAGCTCAGGGATTCGACCTTGCAACCTTCCGGTTACTGACCCAACGCTCTAACCACTAGGCTACCTGCCACCCCAATAACAAATGTATTGGACATCATATTTTGAGGAGATTAAATTAATACACTGCGTGCACAATTATTAGGCAAGTGACTATTCTGATCTTATCATTATTTCTATTCACATTTTCAAACTCCAAACCATATAAACTTGAATGCTTATTGGATTTAATCATTTTCAGGTGATATGTATTTGTGTAATGAGGGAGGGTGTGGCAAAAGTTAATACACCCTATATCAAGGTGTCCATAATTATTAGGCAGCCTCATTACCTCAGGTAAAATGGTCCACAAACAAGTTTTAACTGACACTGAACAGCCCAAAATGTAAAATGCCTTTCAGACGGATGCGACACTCTTTAAATAGCTAAATTATTGAGGCGTGACCACCGGACAGTCAAACGTTTTGTTGCCAATAGTCAATTGGGGCGCAAAAAAACACATGGGGAAGGCGCAAATGAACTGCAAAAGACTTTAGAATAATTAAAAGTCAAACTACCAGGAACCCATTATCCTCCAGTGCCACCTTATTCCAGAACTGCAACCTACCTGGAGTGTTCAGAAGTACAAGATGTCAAGTGCTCAGAGACATGGCCATGGTCAAGAAGACTGAAACAAGACGAACACTGAATAAGATTCACAAGTTGAAGCGTCAAGATTGGGCAAAGAAATACCTGAAGACAGATTTTTCAAAGGTTTTATGGACAGATGAAATGAAAGTGACTCTTGATGGACCAAATGGAAGGGCCTGTGGCTGGATCAGTAATGGACACAGGGCACCACTTTGAGTCAGGCGCCAGCAAGAGCGAAGGAGGGTTACTGGTATGGGCCGCTATCATTGAGGATAAGGTAGTTGGACCTTTTCGGGTTGAAGATGGACTGAGACTCAACTCTCAAACCTACTGCCAGTTTCTGGAAGATTCTTTTGTTAAGCAGTGTTACAGGAAGAAGTCCTCAGCATTCTAGAAGGCCATGATCTTTATGCAGGACTATGCTCCATCACATGCATCCAAGTACTCCACTGCTTGGCTAGCCAGCAAGGGCCTCAAAGATGCTTGAATACTGACCTGGCCCCCTTCCTCACCTGACTTAAATCCTATTGATAACTTGTGAGCCCTTCAAACGTGAGATTTACAGTGAGGAAGACAATACATCTCTTTGAACAGCATTTGGGAGGCTGTGGTTGCTGCTTCAGCGAAAGTTGATCGTGAACAGATCAAGAAACTGACAGATTCCCTGGATGGAAGGCTCATGGCAGTTATTGAAAATAAGGGTGGCTATATTGGTCACTGAATATTTTTGAAAGGCCAAAAATGCTATATAATTGTAATTTTGTATGACTTATTTGTTACACTTACTCTAAAAATTGAGAATCAACAAGTGAGTTGAGAGAAATTATTTTTGTAA
>NW_024604634.1:0-3583 GCF_018296145.1 Oncorhynchus tshawytscha | reverse complement strand
TGTACTACAAGGTAAAGACATTTACTCAGACGTTACAAGTCATTTAAACTAGAGGGAGAGGGGTGAGGGGAGAGAGAGAATGGAGATACTAGAGAGTAAATGTCTGACTGTTGGTGCTGTGTCTCCCTAGCCCACCAGGAGGCAGAAGAGAGTGAACAGGGTGAGCAGCAAACAAGTTCAGAATTAGTTTATCTTTCTAGAACCTTGGAAGAAATCTAAAAGGAGTGACTGCAACCACCATTATTCATTTAGTTTGGTTTTTACCACCAGAGAAACATGGGGTTTGGGTAACATGGGGTTTTGGGTAACATGGGGTTTTGGGTAACATGGGGTTTTGGGTAACATGGGGTTTTGGGTAACATGGGGTTTTGGGTAACATGGGGTTTTGGGTAACATGGGGTTTTGGGTAACATGGGGTTTTGGGTAACATGGGGTTTGGGTAACATGGGGTTTGGGTAACATGGGGTTTTGGGTAACATGGGGTTTTGGGTAACATGGGGTTTTGGGTAACATGGGGTTTTGGGTAACATGGGGTTTTGGGTAACATGGGGTTTTGGGTAACATGGGGTTTTGGGTAACATGGGGTTTTGGGTAACATGGGGTTTTGGTAACATGGGGTTTTGGGTAACATGGGGTTTTGGGTAACATGGGGTTTTGGGTAACATGGGGTTTTGGGGTAACATGGGGTTTTAACATGGGGTTTTGGGTAACATGGGGTTCTGGGTAACATGGGGTTTTGGGTAACATGGGGTTTTTGGTAACATGGGGTTTTGGGTAACATGGGGTTTTTTTGGTAACATGGGGTTTTGGGTAACATGGGGTTTTGGGTAACATGGGGTTTTTAGGTTTGGGGTTTGGGGTAACATGGGGTTTTGGGTAACATGGGGTTTTGGGTAACATGGGGTTTTGGGTAACATGGGGTTTGGGTAACATGGGGTTTGGTAACATGGGGTTTTGGTAACATGGGGTTTTGGGTAACACATGGGGTTTTGGGGTTTTGGGTAACATGGGGTTTGGTAACATGGGGTTTTGGTAACATGGGGTTTTGGGTAACATGGGGTTTGGGGTAACATGGGGTTTGGGTAACATGGGGTTTTGGGTAACATGGGGTTTGGGTAACATGGGGTTTTGGGTAACATGGGGTTTGGTAACATGGGGTTTTGGGTAACATGGGGTTTTGGTAACAATGGGTTTTTAATTATTTTAAGAGAGCAGCTCAATTACGTCTGTTTCATGTTCCAGTATGTATTTCTTATCTTTATTTTTTTGTCTTATTTAGTGTCTCTTAGATTCTTTATCTTATTTAGTGTCTCTTAGATTCTTTATCTTATTTAGTGTCTCTTAGATTCTTTATCTTATTTAGTGTCTCTTAGATTCTTTATCTTATTTAGTGTCTCTTAGATTCTTTATCTTATTTAGTGTCTCTTAGATTCTTTATCTTATTTAGTGTCTCTTAGATTCTTTATCTTATTTAGTGTCTCTTAGATTCTTTATCTTATTTAGTGTCTCTTAGATTCTTTATCTTGATTTTTATCTTATTTAGTGTCTCTTAGTTCTTTATCTTGAAGTCCATTATTAGTCCAGGTATTATTATAATCATCTGTTCATTCTTTGTATTTTGAAAAGATTCATTTTTTATGAATAAAGGGGTTTGTTGTTGTTTACCTTAGTGATGTTATTGATTATAAATTTATGATATTGATTATGATGTAGATTAGTGTTATGATGTTTTTATGTTGTTAGATTATAAACTTGAGTATTATTAGTGAGTATATTATGATGTTATTGATTATAAATGTTATGATATTGATTATGATGTAGATTAGTGTTATGTTGTTAGTAGTATAGAGATAATGATGTTATTGATTATAAACGTTATGATATTGATTATGATGTAGATTAGTGTTATGTTGTTAGTAGTATAGAGATAATGATGTTATTGATTATAAATGTTATGATATTGATTATGAAGTAGATTATTGTTGTGATGTTGCTCTCTAAACTGCCATGTAATCAACTGAATGTTTTTAATAAAATTACAGGCTGTCAGTCTTGTGTGATTTAATTATTAGACAGACTACAACATACAGTATGAATTAACTGAGATCAGTCTGTGTGATTCCCCTCTTGGACAGACTACAACATACAGTATGAATTAACTGAGATCAGTCTGTGTGATTCCCCTCTTGGACAGACTACAACATACAGTATGAATTAACTGAGATCAGTCTGTGTGATTCCCCTCTTGGACAGACTACAACATACAGTATGAATTAACTGAGATCAGTCTGTGTGATTCCCCTCTTGGACAGACTACAACATACAGTATGAATTAACTGAGATCAGTCTGTGTGATTCCCCTCTTGGACAGACTACAACATACAGTATGAATTAACTGAGATCTGTTGATTACTGTGTACAACATACAGATTTAACTGAGATCTTGGACAGACTACAACATACAGTATGAATTAACTGAGATCAGTCTGTGTGATTCCCCTCTTGGACAGACTACAACATACAGTATGAATTAACTGAGATCAGTCTGTGATTCAGTTGGACAGACTGTTTCAGTATGATTAACTGAGATCAGTCTGTGTGATTCCCCTCTGGACAGACTACAACATACAGTATGAATTAACTGGTCATACATTTGGCAGGAGGTTAGGAAGGCATCTCAGTTTCCACCTCATTTTGTGGGCTGTGGGCACATAGCCTGTCTTCTCTGGAGAGCCAGGTACTGACCTGTATATAGTCCTGCTATTGTTATTTAGGAACTAGTGATCATGGTTAGGTACAGGACTGTTAGATAGATATCTGTTAGATAGGAACAACAGTAGTGACTGTTCATGGTTAGGTAGGACACAAGATATCTGTTAGATAGGAACAGTAGACCACACATGGTTAGGGATAGGACAAAGATATCTGTTAGATAGGAACAACAGTAGTGACACATGGTTAGGTAGGACACAAGATATCTGTTAGATAGGAACAACAGTAGTGATACATGGTTAGGTAGGACACAAGATATCTGTTAGATAGGAACAACAGTAGTGAGGACACATGGTTAGGTAGGACACAAGATATCTGTTAGATAGGAACAACAGTAGTGACACATGGTTAGGTAGGACACAAGATATCTGTTAGATAGGAACAACAGTAGTGACACATGGTTAGGTAGGACACAAGATATCTGTTAGATAGGAACAACAGTAGTGATACATGGTTAGGTAGGACACAAGATATCTGTTAGATAGGAACAACAGTAGTGACACATGGTTAGGTAGGACACAAGATATCTGTTAGATAGGAACAACAGTAGTGATACATGGTTAGGTAGGACACAAGATATCTGTTAGATAGGAACAACAGTAGTGATACATGGTTAGGTAGGACACAAGATATCTGTTAGACAGGAACAACAGTAACGTTATTGATACAAACCCTCAATGTGAAGTGATATTAATCCATAAATACAGAGCACAAGTACAACCCTTTTATATAAACCTTTTAAGGTAGTAAGAAAATAAACATCCACTTAATATTTCAATAAGTCCCCTGCTAGTAAATCACCTGCTGGTAA
>NW_024604633.1:0-3580 GCF_018296145.1 Oncorhynchus tshawytscha | reverse complement strand
AATATGATAGACCAGCTAGATCTACTGTCTGTATTTTGACAGACCAGCTAGATCTACTCTCTATTGTATTATGACAGACCAGCTAGACCTACTCTCTCTATTATATTATGACAGACCAGCTAGAATCTATAGTACCTGTTACATTACACAGACCAGCTAGATCTGCTGTCTCTATTGTATTGCCATGACAGACCAGCTAGATCTACTGTCTCTATTGTATTATGACAGACCAGCTTGATCTACTCTCTCTGTTGTATTATGACAGACCGACGAGCTAGATCTACTGTTTCTATTATAATACCCTATAATACCTGATCTACTGTTTCTATTATGACAGACCAGCTAATCTACTGTCATTATTATGATGACCTGACCAGCTAGATCTACTGTCTCTATTATATTACCCTGGTCTACCAACTACTGTCATTTTATGACCCAGCTGGATCTACTCTGCTGTCATTATATTACCCTGGTACTGTCATTATTTTACCTGTCTCTACTGTCATTATATTACCCTGGTCTACCATCTACTGTCATTATATTACCCAGGTCTACCATCTACTGTCATTATATTACCCTGGTCTACCATCTACTGTCATTATATTACCCTGGTCTCCATCTACTGTCATTATGATTACCCTGGTCTACCATCTACTGTCATTATATATACCCAGGTCTACCATCTACTGTCATTTTATTACCCTGACCAGCTACTGTCTTATATTACCCTGGTCTACCATCTACTGTCATTATATTACCCTGGTCTACCATCTGCTGTCATTATATTACCTCTATCTACTGTATTATGACAGACCAGCTAGCATCTACTGTCTTTTATTATATTGACAGACCAGCTAGATCTACTGTCTTTATGTATTATGACAGACCAGCTAGATCTACTGTCTCTATTGCCTGGTATGACAGACCAGCTAGATCTACTGTCTCTTTATATTATGACAGACCAGGTCTAGATCTACTGTCTCTATTATAATTGACCTGGTCTCAGCTCTACTGTCATTATATTACCCAGCTAGATCTACTGTCTATTATATTATGACCCAGCTACCATCTACTGTCTCATTTTATTACCCTGGTCTCCCATCTACTGTCTCTATTATATTATGATGGACTGCCATCTACTCTCTATTATATTACAGACCAGCTAGATCTATCTACTGTCATTATGACAGACCAGCTAGATCTACTGTCTCTATTGTATATTATGACCTAGACTACAATCAGCTTAGATCCTGGATCTACCTCTACTGTCATTATGACCCTAGTCTACCTCTACTGTCATTATATTACCCAGGTCTACCCTCTACTGTCATTATGACAGACCAGCTAGATCTACTGTCTCTATTATAATATGACCCTGATCTAGATCTACTGTCTCTATTATATGACAGGCGGTCTAGATCTACTGTCATTATAATACCCTATAATCTATCCCCTCTACTGTCATTATATTGCCCTGGTCTACCACCTACTGTCATTTTATTACCCTGGTCTACCACCTACTTTCATTATATTACCTGGTCTACCAACTACTGTCATTTTATTACCCTGGTCTACAATCTGCTGTCATTATATTACCCTGGTCTACAATCTACTGTCATTATTTTTGCCTGGTCTCGACTCTACTGTCAATTATATTACCTGGTCTACCATCTGCTGTCGTTATATTACCTGGTCTACCATCTACTGTCATTATATTGCCCTGGTCTACCATCTACTGTCAATATATTACCTGGTCTACCCTTTACTGTCAATATATTTGCCTGATCTCCCTCTACTGTCATTATATTACCCTGGTCTACCATCTGCTGTCATTTTATTGCCCTGGTCTACCATCTACTGTCATTATATTACCTGGTCAATCTACTGTCAATATATTTCCTGGTCTACCATCTGCTGTCATTACATTACCTGGTCAGCCTCTACTGCCATTATATTACCCTTTTCCACCATCTACTATCATTTGTATTACCCCTGGTCTCCTTCTGCTGTCATTTTATTGCCTGGAATGCCTCTGCTGTCATTATATTGCCCTGGTCAACAATCTACTGTCAATATATTCCTGGTCTACCATCTGCTGTCATTATATTTGCCTGGTCTACCCACTACTGTCATTATATTGCCTGATCTCCCTCTACTGTCATTTATTAAAATTACCTGGTCTGCCATCTACTGTCATTTTATTGCCTGGTCTCCCATCTACTGTCATTATATTACCCTGGACTCCCATCTACTGTCATTATATTACCTGGTCTCCCTCTACTGTCATTATATTACCCTGATCTCCCTCTACTGTAATTATATTACCCTGGTCTCCAATCTACTTTTTTAAAATTACCTGGTCTACCATCTACTGTCATTTATATTTCCCTGGTCTACCAGCTACTGTCATTATATTACCCTGGTCTACCATCTACTGTCATTATATTTACCTGGTCTACCATCTACTGTCATTATATTTCCTGGTCTACCCTCTACTGTCATTTTATTACCCTGGGTCTGCCATCTACTGTCATTTATATTACCCTGATCTACCACCTACTGTCATTATATTGCCTGGTCTACCAACTACTGTCGTTATATTACCCTGGTCTGATCTGCTGTCATTATATTACCTGGTCTACAATCTACTGTCATTTTATTACCCTGGTCTACATCTACTGTCATTATATTACCCTGGTCTACCATATACTGTCATTATTTTACCCTGGTCTACCACTCTACTGTCATTATATTACCCTGGTCTACCATCTACTGTCATTATATTACCCTGGTCTCCCATCTACTGTCATTATATTACCCTGGTCTGCATCTACTGTCATTATATTACCCTGGTCTCCCCATCTACTGTCAATATATTACCCTGGACTCCCATCTACTGTCATTATATTACCTGGTCTCCCATCTACTGTCATCTTATTACCCTGGTCTACCATCTACTGTCATTATATTACCTGGTCTACCATCTACTGTCAATATATTTCCCTGGTCTCACATCTGCTGTCATTATATTGCCCTGGTCTACCAGCTACTGTCATTATATTACCTGGTTCTACCATCTACTGTCATTTATATTACCCTGGTCTACCATCTACTGTCATTATATTACCCTGGTCTACCATCTACTGTCATTATATTACCCTGGACAACCATCTACTGTCATTATATTACCCTGGTCTCCCTCTACTGTCATTATATTACCTGGTCTCCCCTCTACTGTCATTATATTGCCCTGGTCTCCCCTCTACTGTAATTATATTACCCTGGTCTGCCATCTACTTTCAATATATTACCCTGGTCAGCATCTACTGTCATTATATTACCCTGGTCTACCATCTACTGTCATTATATTACCTGGTCTGCCATCTACTGTCATTATATTACCCTGGTCTACCATCTACTGTCATTATATTGCCTGGTCTCCCCTCTACTGTCATTTTATTACCCTGGTCTACCCTCTACTGTCATTATATTACCTGGTCAACAATCTACTGTCAATATATTACCCTGGTCTACCATCTGCTGTCATTATATTACCCTGGTCAATCCTCTACTGCCATTA
>NW_024604632.1:0-3579 GCF_018296145.1 Oncorhynchus tshawytscha | reverse complement strand
GACAGACAGAGACAGACAGACTGAGAAAGACAGACTGAGACAGACAGACTGAGACAGACAGACTGAGACAGACAGATTGAGACAGACAGATTGAGACAGACAGATTGAGACAGACAGAGACAGACAGACAGACAGACGAGACAGACAGACAGACAGACAGACTGAGACAGACAGACAGAGAGACTGAGAAAGACAGACAGACTGAGAAAGACAGACAGACTGAGAAAGACAGACTGAGAAAGACAGACTGAGACAGACTGAGACAGACAGATTGAGACAGACAGATTGAGACAGACAGATTGAGACAGACAGATTGAGACAGACAGACTGAGACAGACGGAGACAGACAGATTGAGACAGACAGACTGAGACAGACGGAGACAGACAGAGACAGACAGAGACAGACAGAGAAAGACAGACAGACAGACAGACAGACAGAGAAAGACAGACTGAGACAGACAGACTGAGACAGACAGACTGAGACAGACAGATTGAGACAGACAGATTGAGACAGACAGATTGAGACAGACAGACTGAGACAGACAGAGACAGACAGAGACAGACAGAGACAGACAGACAGAGAAAGACAGACAGAGAAAGACAGACAGAGAAAGACAGACACAGACAGACTGAGACAGACAGACTGAGAAAGACAGACTGAGAAAGACAGACTGAGGCAGCAGAGACTGAGACTGAGACAGACAGACAGACAGACAGACTGAGACAGACAGATTGAGACAGACAGACTGAGACAGACAGACTGAGACAGACAGATTGAGACAGACAGACAGACTGAGACAGACAGACTGAGACAGACAGAGACAGACAGACTGAGACAGACAGACTGAGAAAGACAGACAGACTGAGACAGACAGGCAGACTGAGACAGACAGACTGAGACAGACAGACTGAGAAAGACAGACAGACTGAGAAAGACAGACTGAGAAAGACAGACTGAGACAGACAGACTGAGACTGAGACAGACAGTCTGAGAAAGACAGATTGAGACAGACAGACTGAGACAGACAGATTGAGACAGACAGACTGAGACAGACAGACTGAGACAGACAGATTGAGACAGACAGACTGAGACAGACAGAGACAGACAGAGACAGACAGACAGAGACAGACAGACAGACTGAGAAAGACAGAGAGACTGAGAAAGACAGACAGACGAGAAAGACAGACAGACTGAGACAGACAGACTGAGAAAGACAGACTGAGACAGACTGAGACAGACAGATTGAGACAGACAGATTGAGACAGACAGATTGAGACAGACAGATTGAGACAGACAGACTGAGACAGACGGAGACAGACAGATGAGACAGACAGACTGAGACAGACGGAGACAGACAGAGACAGACAGAGACAGACAGAGAAAGACAGACAGACAGACAGACAGACAGAGAAAGACAGACTGAGACAGACAGACTGAGACAGACAGACTGAGACAGACAGACTGAGACAGACAGATTGAGACAGACAGATTGAGACAGACAGACTGAGACAGACAGAGACAGACAGAGACAGACAGAGACAGACAGACAGAGAAAGACAGACAGAGACAGACAGACAGAGACAGACAGACACAGACAGACTGAGACAGACAGACTGAGAAAGACAGACTGAGACAGACAGACTGAGGCGCAGAGACTGAGACTGAGACAGACAGACAGACAGACAGACTGAGACAGACAGATTGAGACAGACAGATTGAGACAGACAGACTGAGACAGACAGATTGAGACAGACAGACAGACTGAGACAGACAGACTGAGACAGACAGAGACAGACAGACTGAGACAGACAGACTGAGAAAGACAGACAGACTGAGACAGACAGGCAGACTGAGACAGACAGACTGAGACAGACAGACTGAGAAAGACAGACAGACTGAGAAAGAGACTGAGAAAGACAGACTGAGACAGACAGACTGAGACTGAGACAGACAGTCTGAGAAAGACAGATTGAGACAGACAGACTGAGACAGACAGATTGAGACAGACAGACTGAGACAGACAGACTGAGACAGACAGATTGAGACAGACAGACTGAGACAGACAGAGACAGACAGAGACAGACAGACAGAGACAGACAGACAGACTGAGAAAGACAGAGAGACTGAGAAAGACAGACAGACTGAGAAAGACAGACAGACTGAGAAAGACAGACTGAGAAAGACAGACTGAGACAGACTGAGACAGACAGATTGAGACAGACAGATTGAGACAGACAGATTGAGACAGACAGACTGAGACAGACAGACTGAGACAGACGGAGACAGACAGATTGAGACAGACAGACTGAGACAGACAGGGAGACAGACAGAGACAGACAGAGACAGACAGAGAAAGACAGACAGACAGACAGACAGACAGAGAAAGACAGACTGAGACAGACAGACTGAGACAGACAGACTGAGACAGACAGATTGAGACAGACAGATTGAGACAGACAGATTGAGACAGACAGACTGAGACAGACAGAGACAGACAGAGACAGACAGAGACAGACAGAGACAGAGACAGAGACAGACAGACAGACAGACAGACAGACAGACAGACAGACAGACAGACAGACAGACAGACAGACAGACAGACAGACAGACAGACAGACTGAGACAGACAGACAGATGGAGACAGACAGACTGAGGCAGACAGACTGAGGCAGAGACTGAGACAGACAGACAGACTGAGACAGACAGACAGACGGAGACAGACAGACCGAGACAGACAGACTGAGAAAGACAGACTGAGACAGACAGATTGAGACAGACAGACTGAGACAGACAGACTGAGACAGACAGACTGAGAAAGACAGACTGAGAAAGACAGACTGAGAAAGACAGACTGAGAAAGACAGATGGAGAAAGACAGATGGAGAAAGACAGATGGAGAAAGACAGACTGAGGCAGACAGAGACAGACAGAGACAGACAGACCGAGACAGACAGACAGACTGAGAAAGACAGACTGAGACAGACAGATTGAGACAGACAGACTGAGACAGACAGACTGAGACAGACAGACTGAGAAAGACAGACTGAGAAAGACAGATGGAGAAAGACAGATGGATAGAAAGACAGATGGAGAAAGAGAGAAGACTTGAGGCAGACAGAGACAGACAGAGACAGACAGAGACAGACGGAGACAGACGGAGACAGACAGACTGAGACAGAGACAGACAAGACTGAGACTGAGACAGACAGACAGGAGACCGGAGACAGACAGACTGGAGACAGACAGACTGAGACAGACAGACAGATGGAGACAGACAGACTGAGGCAGATGGACTTGGAGGCAAAGGAGGGACGTGAGACAGACAGACAGACAGACTGAGACAGACAGACAGACGGAGACAGACAGACCTGGTAAGTGACAGACTGAGAAAAGACAGACTGAGACAGACAGACTGAGACAGACAGACTGAGAAAGACAGACTGAGAAAGACAGACTGAGAAAGACAGGACTGAGAAAGACAGACTGAGAAAGACAGACTGAGAAAGACAGACTGGAGAAAGACAGATGGAGAAAGACAGATGGAGAAAGACAGACTGAGAAAGACAGACTGAAAGACA